>NC_044385.1:8180000-8362500 GCF_006542625.1 Nomascus leucogenys
TCCATCACACTAAAAGTACAACTGTGTCCTTTCCATTGTAATTAAGATTCATAACTAACGATTTCTGAAAGTAGTATATTAGTTTCAGAATATAATTTTAGGATGTTTCCTATAAAAAGTATCTGAGTGTAATCCCAGCTACTCAGGAGGCTGAGGCAGGAGAATCGCTTGAACTTGGGAGGCGGAGGTTGCAGTGAGCCGAGATTGTGCCATTGCACTCCAGCCTGGGCAACAGGAGCGAAACTTCGTCTCAAAAAAAACAAAAAGTATCAGAGTACGTTATTGAAAGTAGTTAAAACTCACATTTTTAAGAGTCAAGATAAGGCATTCTATGGTTGTTTAAATCAGAAGTGCAATATTAGTATCAGGGACTTGGGTGTATTCTATATTCTAATTTTGCTGTCATTTAACTTGTCCCTTCCTGGTTTCAAGACAGTTGTTACACTTCCAGGAATCAAATGAAGACAATGTCTTATACGATCTTTTGTTTTTTTTAACTAGGGAGAAAACCCATTCTAATGTCTCCCAGCAATCTCCCACCAGGTCACGTTGGCCACAATTAGATCTCACTCTTAGCACAAACTGGAAGAAGTAATGGAAATAGACTACACGGCATTTTCAGTCCTATACTTAGCCAGAATGGAGGACGGGATGTCGGTGTGATGCAGGGAAAGGAGGAGATGGTTATTTTGAAGGCAATCAACAATGTCTACCCATCCTCCAAGAACGCAAAGAATCAGCAGCAAAGAATAATAGTCAATCAGTGTCTTTCAATGGACTATCTATGTTCTGATTTTTTTTTTTTTTGGGATGGAGTCTTGCTCTGTCTCCCAGGCTGGAGTGCAGTGGCTTGATCTGGGCTCACTGCAACCTCTGCCTTCCAGGTTCAAGTGATTCTCCCGCCTCAGCCTCCCCTGCCAAGTAGCTGGGACTATAAGGTATGTGCACCATGCCTGGCTCATTTTTTTGTGGTGTGTATTTTTAGTAGAGATGGGGTTTCACCATGTTGGCCAGGCTGGTCTCCAACTCCTGACCTCAAGTGATCCGCCTGCCTCCACCTCTGTCTCAATTACAAGCATGAGACACCACGTCCAGCCCGATGTTTCTAATATTAAAGGCCTTTCAGTAACGTCATTTACATTAAATGCTTGTTTCTTACCTACTCATGTTCTGATCTGATTTCTGTCTAACTTTAAACACTAGTAGACACCATACCCCGATTCCGATCTTGCTCTTGTCTACTTCTACTTGATGTTTGAACTAATTACTCGAATGTTTTACTCTCAACTCTTTCTCATGGACTTTCAGTTTAGCCTTAGATTTCTGACTTCTGTACCCCAAAATACTTTGATGGGTGACTTAGTTTGCTGGGACCCCACAGGTAGCACTGGCTGCCTGACAAGAGCAGATGGATTTCACATGCCCTCCCATCCCCAGCAGCATCAGCATAGAGCATTTGTACCAAGACACCAGTTGGAAAACACCACGGAAAACAAGCTTGGGACCATTCTCTTTTCTGTTTCCACCTGTGATAAGAATTAAGAAGATACTATTTAGGGATGAAAGGATTCTAAATGTTATAAGAAACTTATAATAATAGAAAAGCAGACAATTGTTTCCCTACCCCTACCCTTAAAACAAGAAGGTCCTGGCCAGGCGCCGTGGCTCACGCCTGTAATCCCAACATTTTGGGAGGCTGAGGCAGGTTGGGTCACCTCAGATTAGGAGTTTGAGACCAGCCTGGCCAACATGGTGAAACCCTGTCTCTACGAAAAACACAAAAATTAGCTGGGAGTGGTGGCACGTGCCTGTAATCCCAGCTACTCAGGAAGGAGAATCACTTGAACCCAGAAGGCGAAGGTTGCAGTTAGCTGAGATTGCACCACTGCACTCCAGCCTGGGAGACAGAGCAAGAATCCATCTCAAAAAAAAAAAAAAAAAAAAAAGAAAAAGAAAAAGAAAAAACAAACTAACTAACAACAACAACAACAACAACAAAAAAAACAACAAAAAACCAAGAAGGTCCCACATATTCTGTGACTCCATTTCTATAAAACGTACAGAATAGGGAAATCCACACAGCAGAAAGTAGATGGGGGGTTGCCAAGGGCTGGGAGAGGTTGGGGGGAAATGGGGAGTGACTGCTAATGTGTACAAGTTTATTCTGGGGTGATAAAAATGTTCTAAAATTGGCCGGGTACAGTGACTCATGCCTATAATCCTAGCACTTTCGGAGGCTGAGGCCTCCTGAGGTCAGGAGTTCAAGACCAACATGGTAAAACCCCGTCTCTACTAAATACAAAAAATTAGCTAAGCATGATGGCACACACCTGTAATCCCAGCTATTTGGCTGAGGCAGGAGAATCACTTGAACCAGGGAGGCAGAGGTTGCAGTGAGCCGAGATTGCACCACTGCACTCCAGCCTGGGCAACAAGAGCGAAATTCTGTATCAAAAAAAAAAAAAAAAGTTCTAAAATTGGTTATGGTGGTGGTTGCACAACTTTATGAATATAATAAAAGCCATTGAATTGTACACTTTAAATGGGTGAATTATATAGTATATATCTCGCTAAACCTGTTTTTTTAAAAGAACTTATTTAAGATTTTTTTTTAAAAGAACTCATGTAAGATTTTTTAAAGTGTTATTCATTAGATTCCAGTGGTATGATTGCAGCCTCATAACCCGCTTCACCAGCTTGTAAATGCTTGATACATTACTAAAGAAAAGATGAGGATTTGCTGATACTCTGGTGCTATAGAAGGATTTCTATGCTTCCGTGTTCAAACGAAGAACTGTGAATCCGCTGGATGAGTAGGAAAAGCAGAGGACATAAGTTTCTTCAGTTAGACGCTGTCTTTTTTTTTTTTTTAAGTTGAGATCGAGTCTCGCTCTATTGCCCAGGCTGAAGTGCAGTGGTGCCATCTCGGTTCATTGCAACCTCTGTCACCCAGGTTCAAGCGATTCTTGTGCCTCAGCTTCCTGAGTAGCTGTGATTACAGGTATGCGACACCATGCCTGGCTAATTTTTTTGTATTATTAGTAGAGATGGAGTTTTGTCATGTTGGCCAGGCTGGTCTTGAACACCTGACCTCAGGTGATCCTCCCACCTTGGCCTCCTAAAGTGCTGGGATTACAGGTGTGAGTCACTGCACCTGGCCTAGACACTGTCTTTAACAGAAATGCACATGCCACTGTCCCCCAGACTTTGGTCGTTATTGATGTGATTGCCGGAACATAATGCTTCAAAGTATCCCTCAATTCCTGGACTAAATCAATGGTTTTACATCATTATCACTGAAACATAATCCATTAAATGCTTAATTTACATCATATTAACAATCTCAGTATACTGGGAGTTTCTGATTTGTGACAGATCAGGAAAAATGTCACTTCAACCAATGCCTGTGAAACAGTTTTTTCTTGAGTGCAAATGAATGTTTCAGTCTAGTTTTTCTATGTGAACATCATGGTAACCAGACTTCAGGAAAAAGTTTCTATCCTTTTTTCCTAACAGATAATACTATTTTCAACATATAAAAGGAATGTATTATTTCTAGGGATACTTCAGTTCCCAGCAGCTTCTGAGTCTTCTCAACAATTATACTAGGTAAGTACCCTTGGATATCCACATTTGCACCTTCAAGTCTTACAGATTAAATTGTTTTGGTAGTTTTAATCCTTTGTGCACTAGGATGGAAAGATGTTAATTTTTCACTGCATAGAGTAGCTTCTTTAATTTTTTATATTCTCTATCAAATTATAAGAATTTCATATTATTTATTTATTCTATGCATTGGCCCCATTCTTTTTTTCTTTGCCTTCTCAGGTTTTCCGTTTTGCCTCCTGGTTTTCCTTCTGCCGCATTTACCTCAGTTTCCCTTGCTAACTCTTCTTTGCTTAAGGTTTTTTTTCTTTCTTTTTCTTTTTTTTAGACAGTTTCTTGCTTTGTTGCCAAGGATGAAGAGCAGTGGTGCAATCATGGCTTACTGCATCCTCAAACTCCTGGGCTCAAGCAATCCTCCCACCTCAGCCTCCCAAATAGCTGGGACTACAGCTATTGATTTTTAAATTTTTTGTAGAGATGAGATCTTTCTATTTTGCCCAGGCTGGTCTCCAAGTCCTGCCTTGGCAATCAAGCAATCCTCCTGTCTTGGCCTCCCAAAGTGCTGGGATTACAGGTGTGAGCCACCATGCTCGGCCCACTTAGTTTTAAATACTGCTGTTATATGTTATTTCATCCATGGCTTCTAATTCTATACACTCTCTATTGAGGAAGGCTGGGCTTTTTATTTCTGTACATTCTCCATGCCACCTAGCAGTGGCAATAACAATATTAACCACAATTCACATTTTTGGAGAACATTGTTGAGTTTCATGAGCCTATATCATTTAATTGCCAGGCTTGTTAGGCAGATATTGTACTGTTATGTATCTTATATAGAGTGAAACTGGGTTTAGCAAGAATAAGTAGTATTACCAGGATCACATGATTAGCAAATGTTGGGCCTGGGCAATCTGACTCCAGAGCTTAGACTGAACAACTGCACTATCTTTTTCCTGATAACCAGCCAATAGGCTTCACTTCTCAGCCTCAAAGATGAATGGAGGCTTGGCATATCAGAATATTTGCATATCCCATTTTTTAAAAATAGAGGCAGGGCGTCGCTATCACCCAGGCTGGAATGTAGTGGCACAATCATGGCTCAAGGCAGCCTCATCTTCCTGGGCTCAAGTGATTCTCCCATCTCAGCCCCCCGAGTAGCTGGGACTACAGGTGCGCACCACCACGCCCGGCTGTTTTTTGTTTTTTGTTTTTTTAATTTTTTTAATTTTTAGTAGAGACAAGATCTGTCTAAATTCCCCAGGCTGATCTCAAATTCCTGAGTTCAAACGATCCACCCACCTTGGCATCCCAAAGTGCTGGGATTATAGAAGTAAGCCACTGCGCCCAGCCTATACCTCACATTTTCATTTAAATTTGTAACCATCCTAGATCTTGCCATCATAAATTTGAATTATGGACTGCTGGTACTTTTCTAGAATATTCAGATATTTAATCTAATTATTCCAAGGACTACTGATTTATAATGTTGAGATTATAAAGGTTTGTTATAGTAATTTACATTTAGAATATTTGCAATGGAGAACTGTGTTTGATTACTTCTGGTTCTAAAAAGTATTTTTTATAGGAAGAGGAATTGTCCACCAATCTTGTTATAGTTAACTGTACTATGACTTCCTTGGTCTTGTTAAAATAAAATCAATTGCAATAAAAGTTATGTGATGTTTTTGGAGTCTTCATTTTCTATCCTTTTTCTCTTTGCAGAATTTCTTTTAGGCATAATAAACAAGTAGTTCTAATAGACCAATTTTAAAGCACAATGCAAAAATTTATTCTTTTAGGAAGTACAGCATACCTTAGAGATATTGAGAGTTCAGTTCCAGGTTCCAGGCCACCATAAAAAAGCAAATATTTAGGTAAAGCGAATATCACAATAAAGAGTCACGAATGCTGACACAGAGACACGAAGTGAGCACATGCTGTGGGAAAAATATCACTGATAGATGCTCAACACAGGGTTGCCACAAACCTCCAATTTGTAAAAACCCACAATATCTGCAAAGTACAATAAAGTGAAGCATGATAAAATGAGGTATGCCTGCAAACCAAATTGTTAGCATTCCCTAAATATGTCACCCTCTATTTCTCTGTGTCTTTACCACACACCTAAGTCCTTTTCCTATAGGATCTTACCCCCACCCTATCTCTGGTACCCTCCCTGTGCTTGCTGAATTCCTCCTTATCCTACTTACCTTCCGTGGCTCTCCTAATGTCACTTCCTGGGCGACATCGTCCAAGACCGTTCCAGAAGAAGTTAGTGTTTCTCTAATGATTTCATGGCACTTTGTCCAAATCTGTACCAAAGTACTTATTTCATTGTACTACAATTACTTGTTTATATCTTCCTCTATCATTGTGGACTACTTGAGAGGGGCTATATCTTTCCCGCTGTCACAATATCATATGTGCTCAGGAAGCGAGGGAAGCAGTGAGGGAGAAACATCTACATGAGGGGCATTGAAGGGTAATGAGAGGTGATGAGATAGGAAACCTGGGGAAATGCCTAAATTAGCATTTTGCTTTTTGCCATGTACACAGTATTCTACCTGGAGAAAAGCAGTGAAAGGAGTAAGGTTATGGTTAGCCCAATTAGAATTGAGGAAGAAATTCAGATACGATTTACTATATTTTTTGAATATTCCATGTTTAATTTATTTATATTGCTTTGAAAGATGATTCCTTTCCTTGTTGAAAATATCTCATGTGATATTTTAAACACATTCTGTGTGGACTTTAGGCATACCCTGAGACTCTCCCAAAAACTGACATAAAATAGATTTTCTGTGAAGAAAGTTAGTGAATTATATGCAAAGTTATCATCCATTGGAATTATTACTGGCAAATGAAATGCTATTCTGTGGTAAAATTTTTTTTCATTTCAAAGTATTGTATATTTCATGTAATAGACTAATTTTGATAGCAAGATCACATTTTAGAAGGCTGTCATTTTCTAATAATTGTGTTAATACCGGCCATATTGTCTTAGTTTGTTTAAGAGGCTAAAACAGGATACCACAGACTACGTGGCTTAAACAACAGAAATGTATTTCTCATACTTCCGGAGGCTGGGCCGTCCAAGGTCAACGCGTCAGCAGATTCAGTGTCGGGTGAGGGTCCACTTCCTGGTTCACAGACAGCCATCTTCTCACTGTGTCTCCACATGGTGGAAGGGGTGAAGAAACTCTCTTTTTTTTTTTTTTTTGAGACGGAGTCTCGCTCTGTCACCCAGGCTGGAGTGCAGTGGCGCAATTTCGGCTCGCTGCAAGCTCCGCCTCCCGGGTTCACGCCATTCTTCTGCCTCAGCCTCTCCGAGTAGCTGGGACTACAGGCGCCCACCACCACGTCCGGCTAATTTTTTGTATTTTTAGTAGAGACGGGGTTTCACCGTGGTCTCGATCTCCTGACCTCGTGATCCGCCCGCCTCGGCCTCCCAAAGTGCTGGGATTACAAGCGTGAGCCACCGCGCCCGGCTGGGGTGAAGAAGCTACCATAAGGGCATTAATGTCATTTGTGAGGACTCTACCTTCATGATCTAATCACATTCCAAATCCCTACTTCCAAATACCATCACACTGGGGATTAGGCTTCCTCATCTGAATTTTGGAAGACACAAACATTCAGACTCTAGCAGATATTGACGTTATTTATTTCCACTGGGTTTCTAGATTATGAAAGCCTGATGTATGGTGGGGGGAGTTACTCAGATCATCTCAAGACAGCTTGCCATATTTTTAAATTAAGGAGGTAACCTTAAAACATGGGTGCCTGTAATCCCAGCTACTCTGGAGGCTGAGGCAGGAGAATCGCCTGAACCCGAGAGGCACATGTTGCAGTGAGCCGAGATTGCGCCATTGCACTACAGCCTGGGCAACAAGAGTGAAACTCCGTCTCAAAAAATAATAATAATAAATAAAATAAAATATGAAGAACTCTGCTGAGGTAAGAAAAGGTAAGGACTTTTCCTTAATTTAAAAATAATCAGCTCTTCATCTCCCCCTTAAGGGGCTGCTTGGAGGGTATTTGTGTTAGGGAAAAATCAGGAGAACTTTCAAACCTTCTTTTAGTGAACTAGAGTTGTGAGGGTAATTACATGCAAGTATGGAGGTGGACATCTTGAGTAAAGGGTTTTGTACCTCCAGCAAGTTTAGGTGAAGTGGGCCTTGAATGAACATGTGATTTCTAAAGCTTGGGAAGTCATTGATAACATACTGTAAACAGACTTTGGAGTAGCAGAGCATTATTTTAATAGCTAAAGGTCTATCACTCCTGCACTCCGTGATACAATTCTGAGTGGACCCGTGTCCTAGTATCACAGCTGCTCTAGGCTATAGAGCAACTGTGAAAGTTCTAGAACTTTTGAACTTTCACATTTGAACCATGGAATGGCTCTCTCTCATTTTTCCCATACTTTTCTCTGCTGTTTGGATCGGGGTCAGTCGAGTCTTTCTGCAAAGTGCCAGGTAGCAAATTAGGCTTTGCGGCCATCTGGTCTCTGCCTAAGCTGCTCAGCCCTGCTATTGTAGCGTGAAAGCAGCCATAGACGACATGTAAATGAATGGCATGGCTGTGTGTCACTATCACTTTCTTTATAAAAATGGGCAGCCACCTTGAAGTCATATAGCTTGCTGACTAGTGATTTAGAAGAACTAGAAAGAAATTCTGGGCTGAGGTGTTTTGGGGTTTTATGTTTATTTATTTCATATATATAAACGTGGGCATGGGGATATCTGTGATCCAGGGAAATGTTCTTTTTCTTCCTCTGGGTGCCGGTTACACAGGAATTTTAACTTTGTTAAACTTCAACAAGCTTACAATGATCATTTGTGCATTTTTGTATATATATGCTATATTTTAATTTTAAAAATCTACTTTAAAATCTTTTTTCCAATTTTTTTCTTTTTCTTTCAAAAAATATCTTAATAGTGTTCTAGCTTTCTGCTTCCAAACATTTCTATAGGACCATAACCATATGCAAAGTTCTTTTCTAGACATAGTTTTATTTTAGCTTTGGACAAGCCTGTTTTATTTGCTTACTTGGACCTGGGCTGAGTTTTGAACTCCCCCACAAAACTTTCCATGTCATCCGTGAAAAGACGCATCATAATCCAGAGACCAGCCCTCTTTCTGGCTGTCACATTTCACCAGAAGTTTCACAACTGCCCAACTTCCCACCCACTCTTGGAAAGTCTGTCACATGTTCTACTCTTTTATGACTTCGTGTGAACATGTAAATGCCAAGCCAAGCAAGAACCCTGCTACCCGCCCCTTCTTTCAAGCAAAAAACAAAAACAAAACAAAACAAAAAACAGGGTGTGAAAACCTGTGTTCTAGTTTTTGAGGAATTTCAAAGTGGCCCGTGGGATGGAGTATGGAATTTTAGAAGGAAGTGACTCATCAGAATTTTATTTCGAGAAGAAGAAAGAAGCTTTTCTCAATGCCCTGCATCTGGCACTGTCCTGAGATTGTTCACCATTTTTACCTTCTTCAATTTGAGTCCAAGAGCTTTTTAAAAATATACATCAGCTAACAGAGCAGATTTTGTGCACTTTTTCCAATTAGGCTGTTAATAATTTTAGAATTTGGAATGGAAGATTTTAGTGCTTCCGTTTTAGTCACCTTGAAGAAAACAAAGCAGCATGTATCAAAATTCTAAGAAGTATGCACATCATTTATTTCCAAAATTAATTTCTAGGAATTCATTCCAGGAAATTAGGGAATTGTTCAAAAATGTATGTGGGGTGATAGCCATCAAAAATTGTTCATGCGATGGCTCACGCTTGTAATCCCAGCACTTTGGGAGCCTGAGGCGGGCAGATCACCTGAGGTCAAGGAGTTTGAGACCATCCTGGCCAACATGGTGAAACTCTGTCTCTACTAAAAATACGACAATTAGCTGGGTGTGGTGGTGGGTGCCTGTAGCCCCAGCTACTCGGGAGGCTGAGGCAGAAGAATTGCTTGAACCCAGGAGGGAGGCGGAGGTTGCAGTGAGGTGAGATTGTGCCACTGCACTCTAGCCTGGGCGACAGAGTGAGACTCTGTTTCCAAAATTAAATAAACAAACAAAAATAAAAAAGACTGCTCAGATATAAATAAGTAAGAACTAACATAAACATCCAATAATTGTGGCTTATTTCAATACATTAGGGCCCATTCTTCTACGGGATGACTGTAGCAGCCACTCATGAGTAGTGCGCCTCTATGTCTATTCGTGGGGAATATGTGGATGCTGCATTTCCTCTCCAGTCAGGACTCAGATTTCAAGTAACTCCAAACCCAAATCAAAGGGGTTTAATCAAAATAGTTTCTTTCATGCAAATGAATAGTCAGGGCATAAATTTGGCTTTGCTCATAGATGAAACTAGGGACTCCAAGGATGTCCAGATTTGCTTTTGCTCTTTCTCTCTTCATCTTGGAGAGATGCTCTTTTCTGTGTTAATGCCATTCCCATCCTACTCCTTCTATATGGTGATCTGCAGCACATTTGGGCCTTCTCCAAGGCTGCCTCCAAGGCCAGAGGGAGAAGAGCGCCTCCTTTTCGATTGTGTCAGCAAAACCCTTAAGCCTGATTCTCAATGGTTGGAACTTGCGTTTCATTCCCATTTCTGATATGATTATTGTGGCTAGAGGGGCGGGTGAGGCCTGGCTCACATGCCTGGCCTGAGCTGAGGGCAAGGTCAGGATACCAGTTCACAGGCACTGAATGTAGAGGAGCAATTCCCAATAGGAAAAAGGGGATGCTGCTACCAAAAGAGAGAAAATGATTGTTTTCCTGTTTTTCTTTTACATTTATGGAATAATGTCAAATTTAAGCATCACTAACCATCACTATGTATAATAGTTGTGGAAAGGGCATACAAAGTAAAATTATTGTTAATACTTATTTGTATAAGCTAATGAAGAAGGAACCATGGGTAGTGATATAGCTTGAATGTTTGTCCTCTCTAAATCTCATGTTGAAATGTGAACCCAAATGTTGGAAGTGAAGCCTCGTGGGAGGTGTTTGGGTCATGGGGGTAGATCCCTCATGAATGGCTTAGTGCCCTCCCTTCAGTCATGAGTTAGTGCATGTGATAGCTGGTTGTTTAAAAAAGCATAGCATCTCTCTTGCTTCCTCTCTCACCATGTGACAAGCCTGTTCCCCTTTCACCTTCCTCCGTGATTGGAAGCTTCCTGAGTTCTTCACCAAAAGCAGATGCTGGCAGTATGCTTTTTGTACGGTCTGCAGATCCATGAGCCAAAAATAAATCTCTTTTCTTTATAAATTTACCCAGCCTCGGATATTCCTTTATAGCAACACAGAACGAACTAACATAGGTAAAATCTATAGTCCTCATCTCTGAAATGATTAAAAAGCTCTAAATGGTATTTAGTATAATTTCTTACCCACTGCTATATTAGTTAGGAAAAACCAAAGGGTGTGTTAAAGGTGATGTCTTCTATTGTTTACCTAACGAGAAGTCCTGCAGAAGAGGAAACTAATGTTATATAAGATGCAGTGATGTGGTCTTGGGTTGGGCTTCTTAGAAACAAAGATTGTGTGATTATTCAGAGTGAGCTCTCAGGTGAAAGGTAAGGGGATGAGGAAAGCAGAATAGGGCAAGGAAAGCAATAGGTGATAAAGTGGGTTCAGGAACTTCAGGCTGATCTCCATGGAGAGCTCTGGAGTGTGGATGGTGTCATGAAGCTTTTCCCTCTTGGGCAAGAAGCCAGGCTCCTGCCTTCTATCAGTCAGCCATTGGCTATGGGCTGTAACCTTCCAGCCATTTCTAGGTGAGCCCATAGGATTTTCAGGAGAAGGATGCTGTTGTGAGCTATGAGTAGCTAGCACTGACAATAGCACAGGGATGGTGCCTTGGTCTGATAACGGGGGCCTGGGCTGGTGCCAACAGTGTCTAATATTGTTCTGTCCTTTGGACCAGTCCCATCTACTCCCTTCTCATATTCACTTGACTCCATTTCAAGCATAGATTTTCCAAGATTCTGGTTGATGACAATTTCTGGGAATCTTACAAGAAGAGGGAAGAGGGTCCCAGTACTGCAATTGACCCCAATCATTTTCTCTTCCTACCACCTGTTCTGCATTCCTCTCACCCTGGGTTGACATTTTCACTGAAGGATGGATTCGCTGGCTGGATAACGGCTGGGCATCAGCAGTGTCTGCTACAGATGTCAGGAAGGATCCAGGCTTTTTCTATCCTTCTACTTCACCATCACTGGCGTTTTGAATTTCATCTTCATGCTTGTTTCTTCATAAATCCAGGATATTTGCTGCAGCTCCAGACATTAATTTTCCTCACAGGCAGGATTAGAAGATGGGAAGAAACTAGCTTTCCTTTTACTGAGAAGAAAAACAACTTTCAGAAGCCTCCTTTTCATCCACCCTTCAGACTTCCTGAATTTTTCATGTTAGGATTGGGTCACATAACTGCCTCTACCCCTAAGAGAGGCAGAGAAGGAAAGACTATATAGGTAGCAAAAGGGAATGTGTCCTAATAGGGAGAAATGGGCTTAAGAAGCTGCTACTTGATTAAGCAACCACTGGTGTCTTCCTCTTTCACTATGCATCATTTGCATACACTTTTTTCCCCATATATCACATTGCCACTCAATCCTCCAAAATAAATATGCATTTACCCCGGCCCTAGAGAATAAACCCCCAAATCTCATCCAGTTTCTACATTCAGCTTGAAGCCCTATATCACCGGCAATAAGCAAGTCTGGATTTGGCTTCTTACATGTGGTGACCTGTAACTAACAGACCAACTTGTCTGCCATGGAAAGAGTTAAGGACATGCCACCCCAAAATATGCAGATTCGGCTTACTCCTTATTTTCAGCTGAAAATACTAGAGAAAAAACACTTGCAGAAAAGGCTATCAGACCTGCCCCTTCTTGCCTGTTGTAAGCCATAAAAATTCTTTTGAGAAAGATGCCTTTCCTGTACCAGGATGAGAAAATAACTCTTATCACTAGAGACTGGGAATTGATCTGCAATAGATCTGTACAAATAAACTTCCTAAAATCACCCTTAACTTCCACTAGCTTTACACCCTCCTTTCCCGTGACTTCCCCACAATTTGCTACCCCTAGCCCAAACTTTTTTGTCACCATTTCACAAATTTATTATTTCTACTAAAAATAAAAGGCAAAAAAGCTTTCTACTCTGGCCATTTCTTAGGATCTTCACTGTTTTGTGTAACGCTCCCTGTACACGTAAAGATTAATAACACTTGTGTGCATTTTTCCTGTTAACCTGTCTTAGGGTAATTTAATTCTTAGACCCAGTTGAAGATATTAAGAGAGTAAATGAGAATGTATCCTTCTTCCCAACACTGCAAACACACTTAAAATACAGTGAGGGAGAAAATTAGAAATCCACAGTGAAGTTTTGGGGAAAAGGGGAAGTGGAAAACAACTATAGCAGTGCCTGCTGAGCCATATTGGAACCTAAGGCCAAAGGGGGAAATAAAAATCAGTAATACGGGCTGGGCGCAGTGGCTCACGCCTGTAATCCCAGCACTTTGGGAGGCTGAGGTGGGCAGATCACTTGAGGTCAGGAGTTCAAGGCCAGCCTGGCCAACATGGTGAAACCCCGTCTCTACTAAAAATACAAAAATTAGCCAGGCAAGGTGGCGGGTGCCTGTAATCCCAGCTACTCAGGAGGCTGCGGCAGGAGAAATGCTTGAACCCAGGAGGTGGAGGCTGTAGTGAGCTGAGATCATACCATTGCACTCCAGCCTGGGTGACAGAGCGAGATTCGGTCTCAATAAAATAAAATAAAATAAATCAGTAATATGATGCATATATAAAATTTTGATATTGTGTTCATCATGGATTTTTTGCAGTCACTTAGATTTTCTAAATATTGCATTAAAATATTACTTATCTTAATTACCAAGTGTTTTAGCACCTGCTTTAACTTTGTGCCCCAGATGAGTGCCTCATCCACCTCACCTTAGCCCCAGTCCTGCCTATATTAAATACCCTTTGCAATGTAATATCTTCCCCAATAGGCCAATCTCATTTGTCAATGTTAGTTTCTGCTCTTTAGGAAAATTCTTTCCCATTATTTTCCATGGCCATTCAGAGACAGACCTGTATTGGTAGGAGGTAATTCATGGTGGATGCAATGCATTTACTATCCAGTTCTACTTGGTTTAAGTTCTGAGACTAAAAAGTTGAATAGTCACAAACTAACTGCAGCCAGGCCTCACATTTTTGTCATAATACAGTTCTCTCAAAAATTTAATGTTTTCCTATTTGCTTCTAATCAATTTCATGTCCTAATAATCATAATCAAAGATTTTGTCTACACACAGTTTTTAAGTCCATTGAGTTTCCTAAGAACTAGTCTTGAGGCTACTCATTCTTCTAGACTTAAATGGTCTCTGCACTGCAGCAATTTGAAATACTATCCTCTACTTAGGAGATGCTAAGCTTAACTGCATTTTTCTGGCGAGCATATTCCTTTTGTCCTTCCAAGCACATTTAATGAAGACATTTTCATAAAGGGGTGGAGTCTCAAACTTGTCAATAATATTTGCTATTAAACCCATAACTTCTGTGCTGGTGCTTGTTTAGATGTTGGGTATAGAAGTTGGCTGTTGCAACCCAACAAGATTACAATGATGGGACACTCAGTCAAATTCATGCAACAGATTACGATGAATATCTCTTTCAGCAAAGCTGCAATTTCTTTCAGGCCAGGCACCTCCATTTGAACTTTCAACCTCTCTTGCAGGACTTCACTGAAAGACACAGGATCAAGGAATATTTGCCAGTATTCTGAGCCTGGAATGTTTGAGTTCTCACTGTCCTGATATACCTCCTTCACTCATTCATTTCTTTATTTTAGGGACTGTCACTAATAACACCTCAGTTCCAAGGTCCAAGTTTTTATTAAGCTGTTCTTTAGCTTTGCCTCATGGCTAACTTGGAATTTTGAAAATGACATCAAAGACGCAGGTTTTCTCTGTCCTTCCACACTCCCTCTTCCTTGGTTTATTGGCTTTTTGCCCTCATGACATTGCCTTACAACTGGAAGATGAGCATGGGAAAAACAGCTTTTCTTTTATCAGGGGGCAAAAAAACCCCAAAAAAACCCATGAACACAAATTTCCCAGCTGAGTCTCCCATTACTTGTTTGTTGTTGTTTGTTGGCTAAAACTACAAGAGGCTGAGAAAGTATCTGACAAGATAGGAAAGGGATTGCCATGGTTATCTTGACAAATCATGATTGTCGAAGATTTAAACCAGTATCAGTAGAGATCAAACAAACCAACCAACCGACCAACCAAACAAACAAAACAGAGCTGATTTTGTTAACTTGCAAAGCAAAGTAATATATTGCCAGTAAAGAAATTCACTCATTGAAAAAAGTCAGGACTTTTTAAGTAAAAGAAAAGGGGAATTGCTGCTTATGCTAATTAAGCATTGAAAACCATCACTCTGGATAAGTGGTAATGAGTCCTTGAGTAGGCTCACAATTGGTTAAAGCAAGTTCTATTGTTCACTGGTCAGAAAAGAGTGGGTCCTTTTTTAGCTTCAGCTGGTCTGAATCCATCAGGATAAAGCACCGTAGTAAGTTTTGATCCCTCCTTGCTAAAGGCTACTGAAAATGGAAATTTACTTTTAAACATAATTCATCCCTGGGTCTGGAGCTATTATTTAAAAAGAAAAAGGACAGTTTCTTTTAAAAACAAAGAGGAAGGGGAGGAAGCTGTAGGGTGATACTCCAGCATGAACTTCTCACACTCCTATACATCTTGCTGGGTATTCCAAGAACGCAAGACCCTGGCCGTTCTCTACTTGGGCCATTGCTCAGACGTGTGTTGGCAGTAAGCAACATTTAGGCATGAGGCAATGTCTTTTCTCTGGGACAGAGAGCAGGCTTGCTTACTGGTTGGTTTTGACTTCTGAATGTTAAATCAATCTTGCATTCCTGATAAGGGAGGAGACCACCCTTCATATTGTCTTATGCCCAATTTCTGCCTCCAAAGAAAGAAGTAAAAACTAAAAGGCAGAAATGGAATCCACAGGCAGATAGCCCAGCACCGCGCCCTGGGCCTGGTAGTTAAAAATCAATCCCTGACCTAACTGCTCATGTTATCTATTGATTTCAGACATTGTATGGAAAAGCATCGTGAAAATCCCTGCCTTGTTCTGTTCCGTTCTGATTACCAGTGCATGCAGCCCCCAGTCACGTACCCCCTGCTTGCTCAATCGATCACAACCCTTTCTCACGGACCCTCTTAGAGTTGTAAGCCCTTAAAAGGGACAGGAATTGCTCACTCGGGGAGCCCGGTTTTTGGAGACGTGAGTCTGCTGATGCTCCCAGCTGAATAAAGCCCTTTCCTTCTACAACTTGGTGGCTGAGGGGTTCTTGTCTGCAGCTCATCCTGCTACACTGGGATACATCTACCAATGGTCAACATGTATTATCTTTTTAATATATTGTTGAATTTTGTTAGCTACAAAATTATTTAGAAATTTTGCATCTTTGCTCATGAGTAAAATCAATGTAATGCTGGCTTCATAGAATATGTTGGGATGTATTGCTTCTTATTCAATTTTCTGGAAGATTTTGTGTAGAATAGGTATTATTCCTTCCAAATATTTGGTAGAATTCTGCAGTGAAGCTACCTGGTTGTGAAGTTTCCTTTGTGGAAAGGCTTTGAATTATGAATCCAATTTCTTTAGTATATTTATGGCTATTCATGTTATCACTTTCTTCTGGATGTGCTTTAGTAGTTCGTATTGTTAAAAAAATTAATTAGGAGGCCACTGGGCTGAGATAGCTCCAGCGCCTTGGGTTCTTATGTAAGCAAACTAATCAGAAGCCACCAACTCACTTCTAACTAGAGACTTTCCACTTTAATCAATCAAATATTTTCTTTATCTTGCTTCTAAAAACACCTTATAAAAGTTTTCCCCTTGTTCCCTCTCATTAGAGCCCAAAGTGGTTTGGTGCTGCCCAATTCATGAATCACTATATGCTCAAATAAACTCTTCAAAATTTTAATGTGCCTAAGTTTCTTTGTAACAGTATCTTTCAAGAAATTTATCCATTTCCTCTAAATTGTACAGTTTATTGGCATAAAATTGTTAGAGTATTCCCTCCATTATACTTTTAATATTTGCAGAATCTGTAGTGATGTCACCTTTCTCCCACTCGATATTGGAAATTTGTGACTTCTCTTTCCTTTGCTCATCATTCTGGCTAAAGTTTGATCTCAAAAAAGCCAGACTTTGGTTTCATTAACTTTTTTCCCCATTGCTTTTCTAATTTTGAATTCATGGATTTCTACTCTGATATTTACTACAGACAATGGTTTGACATTACAACAGTTTGAGTGCTATACACATTCAGTAGAAAGCAATACGATCTTCTCTTGTGGTGCAGGGTAGTAGCAGTGGCAACTCCCAGTCAGCTACATGATCGTTTTATCTCCTTTATTGGTTTATTAGCTATAACTCTTTGTTGTATTATCAAAGTAGTTGTTTTAGGGTTTTTAGTATACATCTTTAACTTTTTATAGTCCACCTTCAAGTTATAACTCTTCACATATAGTATAAGAACCAACTCCTCGATTCAAGCAATTCTCCTCCCAAGTAGCTGGGTTTACAGGTGTGCACCACCACGCCCAGCTAATTTTTTGTATTTTTAGTAGAGATGGGGTTTCACCATGTTGGCCAGGGTGGTCTTGAACTCCTGACCTCAAGTGATCCACCTGCCTCGACCTCCCAAAGTGTTGGGATTATAGACATGAGCCATCGCTCCCAGCCAGAACATTTTAATAGCATACTTCAACTTTTCCCCTTTCCTCTTGCTCTTCCTTCCTTCACCACAGTCTGCAAACTTTTTCCAGGCAGTAAATCAGAACAATCATAGGGCTTTTCTGTCTCTGAGAGATCACAGCCCCTTGTTGCTTAATGTTCAATGTCTTGCAAACTATTGTTTCTTATATTTTGTCTTTGTAGTTGTTGAGGCAGGAGAGTAAATCTGGTCCTTGTTAGGTCATCTTGATTTAAGTGGAAATGCATCCTAATAAACTCTTATCCCTAGACATGAAAAGATGACAAAATGACCAATGAGATCATCTGGATTTCATCCATGCTTCTCCCATCTCCCGTTAGCTAGCATCTCTATTTTTCCTTGGTACTTAGGATTAACCACTCCAAGTAGAACTACAACTATCTAGCTCATTTCCCTGTAATAAAGTACCATGAAATGACTCAGAGGAAAATTCAATTTCCAAATCAGTAAAAGCATTTTGTATTTGATTTTAAATATTCCTTCACTGGTATCTAAAACACTCTACAAGCAGTGCTGTGAGTTATAGGAATGAGAAGCAAAACTCTTGAATGTGAGTTCATTACATGTGGTTGTGAAATATATCTCTTGGGTTTTCGATCCATGTATTCTGACCAAGAAGTATCACTGAATTTTAGACCCATTTGGAGGAATATCATATATTGGTCATTTATTTAAGATATATGCAGCATTATACAGGACATCTCAATTTTGCAAGGTGTTGTTAGTTGATCTTTAACTGAGTCCTCAATTAACTTCTCCAACTTTTCATAAGGGTCTCTGTTCAGGATGATGACATGGTATGTGATAGCCCTAGTGAATCCTTGGGGAGCCCATCTATTACCCAATTTTTCTTGATAGCAATCAGTGTTTCTGGAAAACATAGATGACCTGTGATATTAGTAAATCCATGACTGATAACATGCAGAGAGAGACAAATAAAGATAATCAATCCCAGGATAAAGATATTAAGCAAGAACAAACTGCTTTTCTTTCATTACGAGTGGAATTCAATATAATAAGCCTCCTACCAGGTAGCTGATATGCTGATATCTGTTCTCATTCTGAGAGTCCTTTCAAATATCTTTTCTCCAAAACTTTTCATCACCAACCTTCAATTTTCTTCTTTCCAGCCAAACCATTAATCAGTCTTCATAAATCTATTCAGACTCATCTCTGAGGCTATTTGGATGAGGAGTATTTTCAAAACTCTGCCCTCTGAAAGAGTTTTTTCTTCTATATGTTTGTGGTGGTTTGAATGATTTTTTCACCTCCAAAACTCACATTGAAACTTAATCCCCAGTGCAACAGTGTTGGGAGGTGGGACCTAATGGGAGGTGTTTAGATCATGAGGACTCCATTTTAATGAATGAATTAATGCAGCTATAGAAAAAACTTATAGGAGTGGCTTCCCTCTCTTCTGTTCTTCGACAATGTGAAGACATAATATTCCTCCACTCTAGAGAGTAGCAAGGGAACACAGTCTTGGAACCAGAGACCTAATCTACTGGCATCTTGATCGTGGACACCTCAGACTCCAGAACTGTGAGGGAATAAATTTTTGTCCTTTATAAATTGCCCAGTTTCAGGTATTCTGTTACAACAGCACAAAACAAACTAAGATAATGCTCTATCAGAGAAAATGGAGCTTATGGAATTATAATTTTATTGCAAACAGTTTTATTCAATTCAAGTCAATTAACCTTTATTGAGTTCCTACTCTATGGAACTTCAGGCTGGTGCATGTATATTTTGTAGGATCATACTGAATTATTTTCTCATTATTATTTTTTAGTATGGAGCAATGATGAGGGCATAGGTAGTTTGAGAGAGTAGTGAGAGAGTATCAGGAATAGGCATAAGGGATTGTGAGTCAGTCACGCGTTCAAAGAACTTGTTTGGGACGAGAATTATCAAATGCCTGGTTTGACTTATAACACTTTGACCTGATGATGGATTACCACGGAGTATTCCAAATTTCAAAGCTGTGTGGTAAGATAGCACTAGTTTATAATGTGCTCTTTAAGTTGTATGCTCAATTATGGTTTTACAGTTAGATGTTTATTATTCACCAAGGCGTAGTAGAAAGCTAAGAGCCACTTAGGAAAAGGACAATAGCAGAAAAAGGCATACTTTTGCCTTAAACTCTTATGCCTTCGCTGTGATTTATTTTATTTTATTATTATTATTATTATTATTATTTACCCAGGAATGCCATGGATTCCATTGAGTCTTCTGACCCATTACAGGTTCTTTGAGCATCATTGGATATGCTAGATCATAAACTTCAGGAAGCAAAATGACCAATACTATTTCCTGACTCATCTGGATAAGATTCTTTTACCTAGGGTCGCGCTTAAAGCTGGAAGCCTCTCGGAGACATGGGTAAATGATTCATGGCAGTGTACTCAAATGTAGCAAACACTGCCTCCAAAAACAGAAGGGACTCACTCGGTGTTAGAACTTGCTGTTAGGAGTAGGGGAAGAAATGGAGGAATATCCTGGCAGGTGCCAGACCACTGGACTCCCTGAAATTTTTCTGAAATATTGTTCCCTGTATTTTCATGGTATTTATCTCACTCTGGCATATATGATTTTTTTTTTTTTTTTTGAGACAGAGTCTCGCTGTATTGCTTAGGCTGGAGTGCAGTAGAGTGATCTCTGCTCACTGCAGCCTCCGTCCCCCTGGGCTCAGTCGATTCTTGTGCCTCAGCCTCCCTAGTACCTGGGACTACAGACATGCACCACCACACCCGGCTAATTTTTGTATTTTCTGTAGAAACGGGGTTTCTCCATGTTGGCCAGGCTGGTCTCCATCTCCTGGCCTTAAGTGCTCAGCCCGCCTTGAACTCCCAAAGTGCTGGGATTAGAGGTGTGAGCCACAGTGCCCAACCTATATTTTAATGATATTTAAAGTAGTTGCTTCTTGCTTTTCAAGCCCTGTTTGTATATTACCGGCAATGAAGTAGGAATACTAATATGGTTCTTGTTTGAAAGTTGGCTCACTCATGTAAGGAAGGAATTGTAGCTTCAATGAAAGGATAAATAATTTCATCAGATACGTGTGGTATGTGTGGGAGCCTGTTTTGAATACACAGAGTTTAGGGGGTGTTTGAAATGCTGAGGTTCTTGGAGTCCTTTGCATATTCCAGTAAGTTCACATTCTTGGAATTATTTTCCTTTTTTTTTTTTAATCCAGATCATATGTTTAACCTGAGTTACCAGGAGGATCTATAAATTCAATTGACATAATTAGGGGCCACCTGGATCTAAATTTGAATTCAATTTTTAATTACCCTGGGGCATAGGAGATACTGTTAGGACAATCACAGAAAAATGCTAAATTTTTGTCTGTCTCAAGAGAGAATTAAAGGATTTGAGCTTGCTGTTCCCTTTGTTTACACTTATTTAGACAAACTCTAGGTCTTGACTTTTTACCTGTCTTCCTGTTCTTTGGAAAATTCTCCATGACACTCTAAAACATTGTCTTTAGAGAGCATACTATTTTAGGTGCCAAAAAATCTCTAATTTGATTTGCTATTTTGCCACCTCGTGTACTGTAAATCCACAGGGTTTCATGCCTGGTTTTTACTGCCTTCAACCTCCAACTACTTGGATAATAAGTCCCAGAATCCCCACATTCTCCTGAGATGCTGTTGCCAACAATCCAGGCCTTATTCACACTTTCTGTATGACTTAAACTCCTCAATTGCAAACAACAAAGAATGACTTTAGATAACTTACGTGTAAATAAACTTGGCGGAAAGTTACTCTTAGCTTGCAAAATTGACAGTGAGGTTGAAGAACCAAGCTTTATAAAAGGAGCAAGCAAAAAAGGAAGCTTTAGGCATTAGAACCGTCTGGCTATTCCTTCTATGCTATAACCCATAGCCATAGCCATACATTGTGACCATCTGTGGACTCAGCCACCAGAAATCTAATCTAACAACAAACAGCTACTTGGAAGGCTGAGGTAGGAGGATCACCCAGGCCTCAGGAGAGTGAGGCTGCAGTGAGCCGTGATTGTGCCATCGCACTCCAGCCTGGAAAACAGGGTGAGACTCTGTCTCAAAAAAAATAAATACATAAAATTCATGGCTCTTGAACAGCGTTTGCTGATTAGAACCATTGAACTAAAGCGCAGTATTTAGTATTGTAACTCAGGCAGGTGCTAATATAAGTGGAAAATTTTCCTTACTTACAGGCTAAACACAAAAGGGAAATTTCCTGCTATTTGCTAACTCTTGGGTTATTTTCTGTTTTAGAAGTTTAGATGTTAGTGGCAGTGTATTTGGGATATTAAGACTCAAAGGAGCAAGTCTGTGGAATAGCCCAGTTTCAGGATGGCTCCCTTTGTCTCTCTGCTCATCTTGTTCCATGTCAAACAGTAAGAGTGGGAGAATCATTCGTTGTAGAAAATAGCATGTTAAAAAATATTCATTGTAAATACATAAACATTGTGGTGGTATTTTGGACCATTTGATAGAATAGAAAAGTAACTGCATTATACAAAAATTATTTTTGTAATGAAAATTGTTGAAATAGAATTGATATTCCAAATATAATTTCTTCAAAAGGAATACTTTATATGAACTTTAAAACAGAACTCTAGAAGGGTAAAATATTTGTGAATTATCTATTTTGCCAAAGTGCTTGAATTTTTGTTGCTTTTATTATTTATTTTGCTTCAGTTTCTTGCCATTCTCCAAGAGAATTCCAATGACTGGTCATTTTTAGATAGAAGTGGACTTTAGCCTGTAAGGGCTGGTACACAGATTTTTTTTTTCATTGAATAAATTAATATACTTGCGGAAATCTCTGCCTGGTTTAGGTAAAACTCTGGTTTTCTTAAAAATTATAAAAGATTTGTAAAACCTAGAGATTCAAGTTATCTGAGCTTTCTTCAATGTTTAAATACGGAATTTAGATGTATTTAATTCCCATGGCCAAAGGGTAGAGTTAGAAAGTGCGATACCTTTATAATTTTTAATATTTACAGTCTATTACTTATATATTAATTACTAATTGATATTAACCACATGCTTTTTAAATATGAAGGATAATATTGTGAGACTAATTTTTGTTTATTGTGAATCCTAAATACTGTATCAAGGAATTTTCAGATTTTAAAAATTACATCAGGCTGGGCTTACGGTGTAACCAGTGTTCTCTAATTGATGTTCCCACTGATATGAAAGATAGTATATGTTGCATTTATCAGAGCGAACTTCTTTTAGGTTTACTTTAAATTTTATTGTTAAATTCAGGGACAGATTACAGTTCAGCATCTTCCCAACCAGAAGCATGATAACATTCCCGTTGTGTTCTGGAACTAACTGTTGCACATAAAATGTTGAGTGAAAATGGAAATAGAGTTTATAACCTTTTAGGATTTTTGTTTTATGCAGAATTCATCTCCCTAACTTGTATACCTTCTTGATTCCTTTAAAAAATATCTAACACTTAACACAAGTATGAATAGAACTAAACTAGAAACTGAATTAATAATTAATTTAATCCATGCATTGCTAATTAATGTACCTATCAGCCTATTAGGGCTATGGAAGGCACAATACAAGTCCTGATTCTAAGCCACTCTTCATACTAATTGGCAAAGCATGACATATCTGTGGTAGAGAGTGAGAATATAATTCAAATCTAAACAGGTGCTATAGCTATTCAAAATTTAAACTTTGATCAATGAGATCAATATTCATGACATGTTATTAAGCAAAAAACACATTTATAGTAGAATTCCATTTTTATTCTGTATATATTATTTATTACAGATAGGACTATGTATGTTTTATAGAGAAAGGACATATATAGAGGACATGCAAATATATATAATATACATAGAATATTCACTGAAGTACAGTATCTTTGGAGGTTAGCCAGTAATTAGCACCTTTTCCTAAAGTTATAAGATTAACATGCTCGAGCTTGTTTTCCCAATGTCTAACAGTTTTGGATATTGAAACTCGTGTATCTAGGAAAAATAAATTAATCACCAGCTGTGTAGTGAAGTATGTGCCCCAATATTTGGTGTTGGCATCCAACATTCATGCTGCGCATTGCAGAAATTGGTAGAAATGCCCTTCAGAATGCTCTTGCTACTGAAAATGGGAGAAAGATGAAAGAGGACAGTACAGAATTAAGGGACTATTTACCCAATTTTCAACGTTTAGCTGGAAAGGAACATGGAATAGTCTAAAAGAGTGGGATATATAACTGTAGTGAGTTTGTAAGTTATATTGTTGCAAAATGATGAGCAGAGTTTTATTGTTTTAGAGGTTTCCTGCTGTCATCTTTGTTTTTTTTTTTTTTTTTTTTAAAAACCTGACCTCAGTGGATTTCACGGCTGTAGGATGGTGACCACTGCCACCTACAGACCAGAACTGTGAAGTGGCGTGGCTCTTTTGCAGTGGAGTCCCTCAGAGACTCGGCATGAAAACGTTCTATAAAATGCAATTTTTCAAGCAAATTTGAAAGAATTTCAAATGAAATAGTAAATATTCTAGAGAAATAAAAAATGAATAATCACATTTTCCCCAGAGATCACTCTTTGATAGTATATAGCATATACATTAGAAGATTAACACCTAATTTATATTTTGAGTCAGACACACACATCTGACCATAAGAGTGGACCCACCTAATATTTCCTTTATTCACCTCATTTTTGTGTCTAGAGGGAAGCTGTGGAGGGGAGAATTACATTTTGCAACAGAAATTTGCATCCACAATGAAATACACACTCACACAGACACACATCTATATGACTGAAGGGACAAGTAGATGGTAGGTAGGTAGGTAGATAGACAAGCAGACAGAATTATAGATATGAAAGGGGGGAATCTATACAGACAAAAATGTTTATATAGATTATCTCTTAGTATTAGAATTACGGATTATTTCTGCTGCTTTGATTCTTCTTGCTTCATTTTATTTTAAAAATTCTACAATGAAAATATACTTCTTGTGTAGGGACTTTTTTCTAACTTGAAGGCAGAGCTTTGAAAATCAATGCCCATATAACATAAAGCTTTTAAAGTCTTGCTCCAGGTAGAAAAGAAAATCACTAACTCTTCAAATATTCCTGGCATACATTACTTTTTAATTTAAACATACACTTAAAAGCACCCAATTTTATTATTTTTCCAAAAGATTTTAGAAAATTATACACAGTAGTGCCTCATTCCATTGACTGTAAGAGTTTCATTTCTCATAGTAACAATGTATACTAAAATTTAATCAGTAACAGATAATCTATTATGTCATGGTATTAAAAGGTTACATAGGTAAAGGTTAATAATCAGATCGTGAATTTTGGCTAAACATCATTCATTCATTTAATAAAAACATATTGAGTACCTACCATGACAATGACACTAGAAATACAAAGGTGAACACGATAAATACAAAAACAAATATAACAAAGAAAAAAAACAAAAAAAGTCAACTCAAGATTTCTGGGTAGATTTGCCATTGTGCATATTTTCTGTGCTTCGCTGAATATTCAACTCTAATTAGTTGTCTCAGAACAGAGCTAAGTAGGGCTCTGTCACTTGCCAAGAAACAATGATGCTTCAAGATCCACAAGAGTAAAAATCACTGCAAGGTGCCCTTCCTGCCATTTTAGGATTTGAAATCTCTGTGAAAAATGGAGGGACTCTTTTTGAGTCATTGGTAGAGAAATAACATAGATCCTAAGGCTCCCTTCAACCTCTGCCTGCCCCACCCCTGCCCCTCTGCAGGCTTGGTCCCGCCCAGTCCCTGAGCTGGTGAGAATGAAGCCCGGTGTCCACTAGGCCCTTAGCTCTGCAAGCAGCTGTCTGGTTTGGGGTCTGATGCCTAACACTGTTATCCATTGCCAAGGGAGCTGCAGGCCTCTCTATAAACCTATAATCAGTGTCCATGTGGTTGAGTTTCTTGCCTGGTTCCTGGTTTATGTCTGAATCTTGTCTAATCCTAGAAGATTTCCTTGCTCTCTGCTGATTTGCCAGGGGTTTAAACACCAAGCCTGGCTCCTGCTGCTCTTCTCAAGTGGGCTGGACCCTGCCCTCTCTCTCTGGTCTCTGCCTCCTGCAAAACGCACTTTCCTGAATCCGAAAGGAACCCATCCATCATATACGGTCAGTGTCAGAGACTGTGTCCTCAACACTTAAAGTTTCAAGACCTTTGGAAATTGATGTCGTTGCTGTCCTGCCCTGGGTGTCACATCCCCCAGGGATTTGGCATTAGGATGACTGCTCCTTACCTGGGGGCAGGCCTATCATCAGGTTGGTTTCCCCCTTTCCAGCTTTGTCTATTAGAGGAGAGGCATATCCCACTTTCCCCACTTAGCCGGTGCCTACAGACTTGCCCTTGAGCGCTCATCTTCTTAGGAACCAGGGTTATTTGCTCTCCATTCACTTTTTCATTCCCATGGCTCCGTCTTTTAATTTTGTCCAATGTGCATAATGTATAAAGTTCTACCATGAGACATTCATGAGGGATGTATCCTGAGGCCACCTGATGCCCAACTTACTTGCCTGCCTGCCTGCCTTCCTTCCTTCCTTTTTCTTTCTTTCTTTCCCTCCCTCCCCCCTCCTCCCTCCCTCCCTCCCTCCCTCCTTCCCTCCCTCCCTTCCTTCCTTCCTTCCTTTCTTCCCTCCTTCTTTTTTTTTTTTTGACAGAGTCTCGCTTTGTCGCCCAGGCTGGAGTGCAGTGGTGCGATCTCGGCTCACTGCAAGCTCTGCCTCCCGAGTTCAAACCATTCTCCTGCCTCAGCCTCCTGAGTAGCTGGGACTACAGGCACCCGCCACCATGCTGGGCAATTTTTTTTTTTTTTTGTATTTTTAGTAGAGACGGGGTTTCACCGTGTTAGCCAGGATGGTCTCGATCTGCTGACCTCGTGATCCATCCGCCCCAGCCTCCCAAAGTGCTGGGATTACAGGCGTGAGTGAGCCACCGCACCCGTCCTCTTTTTTTTTTTTTTTTTTTTGAGATGGAGTTTTGCTCTTGTCACCCAGGCTGGAGTGCAGTGACGCGATCTCTGTTCACTGCCACCTCCGCCTCCCGGGTTCACGCCATTCTCCTGCATCAGCTTCCGAGTAGCTGGGATTACAGGTGTGCGCCACCACGCCTGGCTCATTTTTTGTATTTTTAGTAGAGACGAGGTTTCGCCATGTTGGGCAGGTTGGTCTCAATCTCCTGACCTCAGGTGAGCCGTCTGCCTCGGCCTCCCAAAGTGCTGGGATTACAGGCGTAAGTCACTGCACGTGGCCTATGCCCAACTTTCAAAGCCACTCTGGTACTTCACAGCAGTGATTATGCACACAAGAGAAAACAGGAAACAGCAATAGCAACACTGGGTTGAGTGCGGACACAGTGCACTCGGCATGTGGGTCAGTTTCTCAGCTGGCTAAGGAAATCGTGCACAGCAAAGTGAGAGTCTTCAGATTCCAAAACTGCAAGTAAGCCCTGCAGGATGATTCTCCAAATCCTTTCAGGCAGTTGCAAACCCGCAAGTCAATGTTTCTCTGTTTCACGATGGCTTCCATCTCATATCCAGCATGGGCAAATTGAATTCATTGTCACAAGTGGTTCATTTGCCATGACTTGAACCCAATGAATGCAAAGTGCAGAAGCTGAGATACGCTGTCTTTGTGTTCAGTTCTGGCCCGAGCTTCCCCAAAGCAAAACTGAGCCTTCCTATTGACCATCTAAAGGTCTCATGGTTAACAATCATTTACATGTTATACATATGAAGTTATCATTAAAGAACCAAAGTGAACTGCATTTGATGTTGTAGAGACAGGTCATTAAGCTGACAGAGGAGGGTTCTGGGAGAACCAATAACACCGACATCAGCCATTCTTCTCATTCTTAATTTTAGAGGTTTTGAGGAACTTATCATACAATTGGTTTTCATTTATTTTTCTTTTATTGAGTTTCCATTTTACTTCTAATTTAAGCATGGAAGCTATGTTATTATCAATTTGTAAATGATTTCTTGAATTACATTCAAAATACTAGGTTTTGTAATCTTTCTACTCTCTTTATAGAAGTTTCTATGTTGGGAACAACTGTTTTTTTAAATCCGGTTTCATAAAGAATGTTATAATACTTTTTTAAATATAGGTATAAGTCTAGATATTTTTTGACTTCTAAGCCTTTGTGACATCTGGTAGATAAAGTCACTTAAAAGTTTCTAAGTAAATATCACTCGTTTGATATTTTTCCAAATCCGAATACAACACAAGTAACTTTGGTTAGAGACATAGGAAGATAGAAAGAAAGAAGCCTGAATTTAATACAAAATATCTTTTATGTTCCTACTTTACATATAGCATTATCCAAGTGACTTAGGATAAAACTTTAAGCATTTATTCACTGACTCACTCAGCACCGCTATTGAACTTCTACCATGTACCAGGCACCCTGCTAGCTGCTAGACAGTGGCCTACACTAGTGAATACATCATGAGGAATGCTTTCTTCCTACAACTTGTAATCAGTGGATTCAAAAAACCCTAAGTTACTATTTCCTATATATATTCATGGTGATTATTGCTTTACATGGATTATTATTTAACCTTCAAAGCCATTATTATCTATTTTTAAATTTTTGTAACTTTTAAGTTCAGTGGTACATGTGCAGGATGTGCAGCTTTGTAACATGAGTAAATGTGTGTCATAGGGGTTTGTTAAACAGGTTATTTCATCACCCAGGTATTAAGCCTAATGTCCATTAGTTATTTTTCCTGATCCTCTCTCTCCTCCCACCCTCCACCCTCCGATAGGCCCCAGTGTCTGTTGTCCCCCTCAATGTGTACATATGTTCTCATCATTTGGCTCCCACTTACAATTGAGAACTGGCCATATTTGGTTTTCTGTTCCTGTGTTAGTTTGCTAAGAGTAATGGCCTCCAGCTCCATTTGTGTCCCTACAAAGGACGTGATCTCATTCTTTTTTATGGCTGCATAGTATTCCACATATATGTACCAAATTTTCTTTGTCTAGTCTATCATCAATAGGCATTTAGGTTGATTCCATGTCTTTGTTATTGTGAATAAATAGCAAATCATAAACATACATGTCCATATGTCTTTATAATAGAATGATTTCTATTCCTTTAGGTATATACCCAGGAATGGAATTACTGGGTCTAATGGTATTTCTGTCTTTAGGTCCTTGAGGAATCGCCACACTGTCTTCCACAATGGTTAAACTCTTTACACTCCAACAGTGTATAAGCATGTCCTTTTTTCTACAAGCTAGCCAGCAACTGTTATTTTTTGGCTTTTTAATAATAGTCATTCTGACCAGTGTGAGATGGTATCTCATTGTGGTTTAGATTTGCATCTCTCTAACGATCATTGATGTTGAGTTTTTTTCATATGACTGTTGGCCACATGTATGTCTTCTTGAGAAATGTCTGTTTATGTCCTTTGCCCGCTTTTTAATGAGGTTATTTTTTCTTGTAAATTTGTTTAAGTTCCTTATAGATGCTAGATATTAGACCTTTATCAGATGGGTAGATTGCAAAAATTTTCTCCCATTCTATAGGTTGTATGTTCACTCTTTAGACAGTTTCTTTTGCTATGCAGAAGCTCTTTAGTTTAATTAGATCCCACTCATCAATTCTTACTGTTGTTGCAATTGCTTTTGCAAAGCCATTATTGTCCCCATTTTATATGGAACCTGAGACAAGACAGGTATGTAGCATACATGAAATTGCATAGTAAGTGGTGAAAGCAGAATTTGTATCCAGTTGCAGTCTAGCTACAATGCTGTTGGGTGAAGAAGATGAGATGATTCCTCCCTTTCGTTTTCTTATTAGCTAAAGAATAAACAAAATAAGGTATATGAAGGTCGGTAGTGGAGGTACTCCCTAAGTTTCCCAGACATTCTCATGGATTCGTGAGTAATAATTGGGACAATGCAGGCAGGGAGGAGGGCAGTATTGGAAGTAGAGATCTATGACGACTCAGTCTCTGGGCACAGTGCCGGATCAACTTGATTCCTCACCTTAAAGCAGACCTTGTCCTCCACAGCATGACTTCCAATTCATTTCTCCTCCCCAGCATTTTGCATTTCAGAACTGAGAAGTGCTTCAAGGAACAAAATTTCTATGGATGCACTAAAGATAAGAAAACCAGGCTGTGGGACACTTAGACTGACATCTGAAGAGCTGTATAAAACCCTGGATTCAAACAGTGAAGGGCCATTTTCTTCCTTCCTTCCTTTCTTTTTTTTTTTTTGAGACTGCATTATTTTTGGGACTGAGTCTCACTCTGTCACCCAGGTTGGAGTGTAGTGGTCAATCCTGGCTCACCGCAACTTCTGCCTCCCAGGTTCAAGCAATTCTCTGGCCTCAGCCTCCCAAGTGGCTGGGATTATAAGCGTGCGCCACCAGGCCTGGCTAATTTTTGTATTTTTAGTAGAGACGGGGTTTCACCATGTTGGCTGGGCTGGTCTCGAACTCCTGGCCTCATGTGATCCACCCATCTCGACCTCCTAAAAGTGCTCGGATTATAGGCATGAGCCACCGGGCCCAGCCGGGTCATTTTCTTTTTATGTATTTTTTTTTTTTCAGTTGAAAATCTGAGATTGAAAACCAAATTAATGAATGGAGAAATCTCCCATGCTTCATGCCAAGCCAAGAGTCACTCATTACAGAGCAGGGGAAAGCCTTCCTTTCACTGAAATAAACTATCACAAATGAAAAAGAGGTACTGGAGGAGAGTTTATTTATGTGTCTCAGGTGAAACCATCACCCACACTCTGCACTGAGGCTGTCAAGCTTCCTCAGGAGACAGCACTCCATCTGCCTCAAGTGAAGTTAATCTCCTTTCTAGCTTTTTAAACTAAGGTGAGCAGATGCTTCTTTTCAAATCAAAATGTCCTTAGTCTTTGATTTACATAGCGAGCCACATACTGCAGAGCATAAACCACTTAACACTAAAAGGAAACTACATACTCTATTCAGGTCAATGAAACAAAATGGAAAATAAGCTAAATGCAGAGCTTTTTATTACCATTAAATAGTTGATCAAAATAAGCAGAGTTAAATAAAAGGGGCAAACCTGAGTAACTAAAGTTTTCATTTATGCCCAGGAATATAAATATATATATAAATATAAGATAGAAGTCATGTTGATTATTCCAGCGTTTCCCAACAGATAGTTGAGGAATTTCCAATATTTTTATTGCACCACCTGGTGGAATATTTTCCATGTAATTGATATTTGAGAAGCAAATAAGCGCTGATTCCTCTTCACCTTTTTTGTGTTTTACTTAGAATGTTGGTTAAATCAGGGAGAGTTTCATGTTGCTATTTCTACTCTCGTTTATGAGTAACTTGCCTTGCCTTTCAGTTAAGTGTTCATAGAGAAGAATGTCTAAATTACTCATTGTGGAAGTACACATCAACACATGTAATGGGATATTATTAATTGTTAAACAAGAAGGAGGCTCTGGTGCATGCTACCACATGGATAACCTTGGAAACATCATGCTAAATGAAATAAGCCAGATACAAAAGTGCAAATATTGCATGATTCCACTTATATGAAGTTCCTAGAATAAGAAACTTCATAGATAGAATGTGGCCTAGAGTTTACCAAGAGCTGGATATAGTGGGGAATGGGGAGTTAATTGTTAGTGGGCACAGAATTTCACTTTGGGATGATAAAAAGCGCTGAAAAAGATTGTGGTGCTATTTGCATAACAGTGTGATTGCACTTAATGTTCCTGACCCATACACTTAAAAATGGTTGAAATGGTAAATTTTACATTACATTCATTCTATCATGTTTTTTTTTCCAACTTTTATTTTACGTTCAGGGTGCGTATGTGCAGATTTGTTACATGGGTAAACTGCGTGTCGTGGGGGTTTGATATACAGATTATTTTGTCACACAGGTAGTGGACATAGTACCTGATAGGTAGTTTTTTAACCCTCATTTTCCCTCCACCCTCAGGGTAGGCCTGGGTCTATTGTTCCCTTTTTTGTGTCCATGTGTACTTAATATTTAGCTCCCACTTATAAATGAGAACATGCAGTATTGGTTTCGGTTCCTGCATTAATTCACTTAGAATAAAGGCCTCTAGCTCCATCTGTGTTGCTGCAAAGGACATAATTTTGTTCCTTTTTATGGCTGTATAGTATTCCATGGTGTATATGTACCACATTTTCTTTATCCAGTCCACCACAATGTTTTAAAATTGCCAAATAAAGTACACATGAACATATATTTTACATACTTAATTCCTAAGTAGCAAATAATTTTGTTAAAATTCTTTATAAGAAGTTCAAATTCTAAATCTTAACCTCATATATATGTTGAGAGAATCAAAGTAGCTCTGGAAATAGTTAAGAAATTAAGAGTAAGAAGGCAGAGAAAAAAATGGTGAACACCAGCTCTGTTAACCAGACAGCTTTGGACAGTGTGAGGAGACCAATCACGTCAAATTGCCCTCAAAAATATTGGCAGGATAGAGAGTTAGCAGCATTTTGGATTTGTCTGAGAATTAAAATGTCCTTTTAATTTACTTTCCAATTTAAAACAATTGTGGTGAAACACACATAACGTAAAGTTTACCATCTTAATCATTTTCAAGTGTACAGTTCAGTGGTATTAAATACATTCATAACGTGTCACTATCACCACCATCCGTCTCCTGAACCCTTTTTATCTTGTAAAACTGAAATCCTACACTCATTAAATAACAACTTCCTATTACTCCCTTAACCTTGGCACCTGGCAACCACCATCCTACTTTCTGCCTCTATGATTTTGACTATGCTGAGTACATCATATCAATGTAATCATATAGTATTTGTCTTTTGTGACTGGCTTATTTCATTTATAAAGTCCTCAAGATTCATCCATGTTGTAGCATATATCAGAATTTTGTTCATTTTAAAGACTAAATCATGAAGGAATAGAAAATCTGAATATACCTATAACTTGCAAGTGGAGTAAATCCATAATCAAAAATTTTCCAATTAAGAAAAGCCATGGCCCTGATAGTTTCACTGGTAATTCTATCAAATATTTAAAGAACTACCATCAATTTTTACCAAACTTTTCTAAAAACTTGAAGAGAAGGGAACACCTCCTAACTCATCAAAGATGAGTCCTGATACCAAAACCAGACAAACACACCACGAGAAAACAAAACTACAGACCAGTAGCCCTTAGGTACATTGATGCAAAAATACTAAAAAAATACTAACAAACCAAATTCAGCAGCATACTAAAAAGATTATATACTATGACCAAGTGCAATGAATTATTGGAATGCAAGCATGGTTCAACACATGAATATCAATCAATGTAATACATTCCATTAACAGAATGAAGGAAAAAACATATAATCATCTCAATGGATGCAGAAAAAGCATTTAACAAAATTCAAAACCCATTCATGGTAGTAACACTTAACAAACTAGGAATAGAAGGAAATTACCTCAAAATAACAAAAGCCACATATGAAAAAAAACCCAGCAAACATCATATTCAATGGTGAAAGACTAAAAGTTTTTCTCTGGGATTGGGAACAAGGCAAGGATGTCCACTTTCAGCAATTCTAATCAACATAGTACTAGAAGATACATTCAGAGAACCTAGGCAAGAAAAAAAAGGGCATTCAAATAAGAAAGGAAGAAGTAAAATTATCTCTGCAGATGACCAGATATTATATTCCTAAAGATTTCACACAAAGTTGTTAGAACTAATAAATGAATTCAGTAAATAGATTACAAAGTGACAAATAAAAAAATCAGCTGCATTTTATACATTAATAATGAACAATTAAAAAAGGAAATTATGAAAACAGTTCCACTTATAATAGCCTCAAACATAATAAAATACTTAGGAATTAATTTAACCAAGAAGATGGCAGACTAGTATAATGAAAACTACAAAATACTGCTGAAAGAAATTAATGAAGACATAAATAAATGGAACCACATCCCATGTTCACAGATTGGAGGACTTAGTGTTGTCAACATGTTAATACCACACAAGGTGATCTATAGATCAATGTATTCCCTATACAAGTCCCAACGACATTGTTTGCAGAAATAAAAAACCCCTCATTTTAAAATTTATATGCACTCTCAAGAGACCTGGAATAGCAAAAACAATCTGGAAAAATAACAAAGCTGGAGGACTCACACTTTCTTATTCCAAAACTTACTGCATAGCCACAGTAATCAAAACAGTGTTGTACTGTCTTAAAGACAGACATATAGAACAATAGAATAAACTAGAGAGCTCAGAAACAAATCCTCACATACGTGGTAAAATCATTTATGACAAGGGTGCCAAGACCGTTCAATGGAAAAAGGACAGTCTCTTCAACAAATGGTGGTGGGGGCCGGGTGGGCGCAGTGGCTCACGCTTGTAATCCCAGCACTTTGGGAGGCCGAGGCAGGCGGATCACGAGGTCAGGAGATCGAGACCACGATGAAACCCCGTCTCTACTAAAAATACAAAAAAATCAGCCGGGCGTGGTGGCGGGCGCCTGTAGTCCCAGCTACTGGGAGAGGCTGAGGCAGGAGAATGGCATGAACCCGGGAGGCGGAGCTTGCAGTGAGCTGAGATTGCGCCACTGCACTCCAGCCTGGGCGACAGAGCAAGACTCCGTCTCAAAAACAAACAAACAAACAAAAAAACAAACAAAAAAAATGGTGGTGGGAAAATTATACATCCATATGCAAAAGAATGAAGCTGAACCCTTACCTAACACCATATTCAAAAATTACCTCAAAATGTATCAAAGACCTACATGTAAGACATAAAACTATAAAACTCTTAGACAAAAACATAAGCAAATGATTCAGAACATTGGATTTGGTAGTGATTTCTTAAATATGACACTAAAAACACAAGAAATAAAAAAATAGACTATAAAAAATTTTTAAAAATGTTCACCAGTGGATGACCTTTTGACTTAATTTAAAAATTTGAAATCACAAGGAATTACTTTTTAATTGTCATGATTTAAAAGTAGACATATTTAAGTTTTAACTTTGCATTTAATTTCATATGATGAATTTATAGGTACATGAGAGAAGAGAGAAAGTGTTATCTTTTTTGCATAAGAATGTAATTTCAGCAAAGTAATGATGCAAAATTTTCAATCCTTATGAGATGTATCTGGATGGGCTAAAGTAGGTGTGGAATGGCTCTCCTGGAAGCTCTGTCACAAAGGAAGTCTCTTGTCGACAATTCAACTTTTACATTGATAGGGCTCTACCGTTTTGGAACACAATTTGACCATTCTTTAAAATGTTAAGCATAATATGACCATATAACACCTCTGTATTATAATTGCCCTACATCTAAGGGCAGTCAAACTGAAAAATTTATTCCAATGAAAGAAAAATAACATTTGGAGGCTTAATGCAAATTTTTTTTGGTACTAATGCAAAATCAGACCTAGTACTTCTAGGTGTATAGAATTTAATTGCCCTGGGATATAGGACAATTTAACTGCCCTGGATATAGGGCAATTATAACACAAGGGTGTTAATTGTTAATTGCCCTATATCTAAGGGCAATTCCACCCTTAGACATACACAAGAGAAATAAAAACAGATGTTCATATCAAAACTTAGACATAAATATTTAAAGTAGCATTATTGATAATAGCCAAAAAGTGAAAATAATGGACATGTCCATCAACACGTGTGAATAAATAGAATGTGCCAATATTCATACAATGGAATACTACTCAGAAACAAAAAAGAAGTGCTGAGCCATGTTATAATATTGACAAACCTTGAAAACATTATGCCAAGTGAAATAAATCAATCACAAAGACTATACACTGTATAATTCCATTATGGAATATCTCCAGAAAAGGTAAATCTAGAGAGCCAGAAAATAAATTAGGGCCAGGAGTAAGAGGTTGGGAAGTAACTGATAATAGGTATGAGGATTCTTTTGGGGTTGATAAAAGTGTTCCAGAATTGATTGTGGTGTTGGTTGCATAACTGTGAATGCACTAAAGCCAATGAATAGCACAATTTAAATTGGGAATTACGTAGAATGTAAGTTATATTTCAATAAAGTTGTTAAAATGGGGGCTCTGGTATTCTGATTTTTTTAAAAATATCTATTTTGGAGATAATATTTAGTTGTTAGTTGGTGAAATTATACACCTACATGTACTACGTCTGCTTTCGCTTTAGTAGCAAAAAATAATTTGCATTAAGCCTCCAAATGCTTTTTTTTTGTCTTTTATTAGAATAAAGAAGTTAAAAATCTACCTTCTGTAAAATTAAATCCATTAAATTGCTTCAGGAGTCAGAGTTATTTTAAAAAATATTTTTATATTTATAATATAATAAGAGAAGAGGGTCTTGCTATGTTGCGCAGGCTGATCTTGAACTCCTGGGCTCAAGCACTCAGCCTCCCAAAGTGCCGGGAGTTCAGGCATGAGCCATTATGTCTGGCCTGATGCCTATATTTTTGATTGAGGAATAGAAAGTGTTAGATGAATTAGTGACTGCAAGGCTTGACAAGATGCAAAGGCAATCTGAAGGCAGCATGAGCTGCCCACCACAAGCTCTTGTATATCACGTGCCCCTTAGAGAAAAATCCTAAAACTGCTACCAAGAAAACTTACAGATGTACCCCCACTCATGAAATATAATCATAAAAGTTTAATTGTAAATTGCAAGCCAATTTTATTCTTAACTTTATGAGACAAAAGAAACAAACAAACAAAGAAACAAACAAAAAAAACTTCTATCAGCCCGACCTGGGGCTCCAGGACAGAATTAAGCCCTAATGGTCGAAGGCGTCTATGGTCTAGAATGGTTCTAGTTTTCTATTTTATGGAGAGCCAAGACTCAAATTATTTTCTGCATTTGGTGATGCAGGATAACTTTGGTTAAGAAAAATACTAATTTGTTTGCCTTTTGAGATATGATCCTAATTTTCCGAACACAGCTGTTTTTTCATATGTCATACAAGAAACGGTACTTTCACAAGGCACACAGCTAAAAAAAGAACACGAACTTCCCAGTTTTAAACCCAAGAATTAGAAACTGTGAAAGGCCACTATTAACTCCATTTTTTAAGAGACTCTAGCAAAATTGGATAATAGCAATTTTCACAATTATCATACAATCCTTTTGGTGATTTGTTGATATCTTTTATTTCTGTTCTTCCAGAAGATCAGATCTTTAGAGCATCATCAGAGAAAAGGTCAAATTCACCAACATGCTCATTTTTCAGAAAAACATTTTTGTTTGAGACCATCTTACTTTAAAATTAAGTGTGTAGCAAAAACACCACCATTAAGTTACAGCCATATCAGTGTGGTTTTTATGGTCCATATAATTATTGTTTTGTAAATAAAGTCCTGTCATTAAGCTTTAGTTCCACAGAAACTAACATTCTGGAAGACCTACCTTTTAACAGCACTAGGAACCTCTTCAACGTTCATAAATCTCATACTTGGAGCTGACCAAGAATCTTGAAAGAAAGCCGTAGAGAGCGCCTGGGCTCAGCCATTCTGGCGATGGAGGAAGGTCTTCTGAAGTCTCTGCTGGTGCGTGTGTTGGGCAGCAGAGCTGACTTCCTGCCTCCAATTAACTGGTAAATAATATTACAGTCTGGGCTGTTCTGAGCCCAGCTGAGATGGTTTTAGAGTGCTGTTTCTCAGAGAGGATACAGAAAGCTAATCAGAATTGTCAGCATAATTCCTCCCTGCTTAGTGTCAGGAAAGGAGCCTTGTTTATTTCAAATTACTGTGCTCAAGAAATTTTATTTTGCCATGGTTCACCAGAAACAAAGGTGAACCTACAACGAGTAGTAAGAAAATCTCAAGACATTGTTAACAGTGTTAAATAAGGTTCAGTTCTTCTAAATTACATTAATTGAGTACCTACTACTGTATATAAAAAGCACCAGCTTGGAATCTGAAGATAGCAAGAAGAAGAACATAACGTCCATTTTGCAAGATAGGTGAAGGGATTGGTGACATTAGGCAAGACACAACCTTTCTTTGGGACTGAGCTGCCTCACCTGTGAAAGGTGAGGATTTGATCACTTGCTTTCTAAGGTTCCTTTCGGGTTAGAAAGCATTTTGAAAAGCAAACAAGGCTGGGCACGGTGGCTCACGCTTGTAATCTCAGAACTTTGGGAGGCTGAAGCAGGCGGATCACCTGAGGTCAGGGGTTTGAGGCCAGCCTGGTCAACATGGTGAAACCCCGTCTCTATTAAAAACACAAAAATTAGCTGGGCATGGTAGTGCATGCCTGTAATCCCAGCTATTCCAGAGCCTGAGGCAGGAGAATCACATGAACCAAGGTTGTGCCACTGCACCCCAGCCTGGGCAACAAGAGCGAGACTCCGTCTCAAAAAAAAAAAAGTAAACAAATAACAGAATGTCCTTATTCCAGCCATCCCTAAAAAGCAGACTTAGCTTTACCTTAAATTCCAGATTTTAAATGATATTCATACACATAAAAGAGAAGCATCTATATGGTCATATTGTTGACATGATTCTTTGTTGTTTGTATCAGAATTTTGCAGATTATATTTTTTGCTGTCAACTTTTCTTATTCCACCAAGAAGGATAAGCCATATATTTTATTTTTTTTTACTGTGAATATACTTTATTTAGTCATTTTTGTTTAGAGTTGAAACTCTGGGAATTCAAAATTTATATCCTTGCCTGTGAGCTTCATACAGACACCAGGAAAAGTTTCAACGTTGCGTTCCACATTGTTTTGCTGTGCTTTGTCCAAATGAGCCTTTATGAGACAGCTGCCATCCAGTTTCATGTGGATACTCTTGCCCACAATTTCACTTGGGAAGACCAAGTCCTCGGGGATTGAGTCATGTGTGGCTTTCAGGGTACGGCTCCTTTGACGCTTTTGCTTATTTTTTTGTATGGCTTTTTCGGGTTGGCTTAGGCAGAATTCTCCTCTGAGCAATAAAGAAAACATGCTTCCCCCAAACTTTTTCTCCAATTCACGTACTAGCCAGACTTGGATTTTCTGGAAAGATTTCACTTGAGGAATGGGAACAAAAATTATGATAGCTTTCCCACCACCACCATCTTCAGTTTCCTTGGCTGCTGTGATATTCAGCTCCCTGAACTGAGCCTTGAGGTCCGAGTTAATCTCCAGCTCCAGAAACGCCTGGGAGATACCGGACTTGAACTTGTCTGGCTTCTCGCTCTTGGGCTTCGTGATCCTGGTATGCGACTGAACATGGCCTTCTCCTTGCTGAGTGCCACCTTAGGAAGAGTAAAACCACGTTTTAAAACCAATTTGTCAGGAATTCGTAATCTTCTTCTAGCTAAGATAGGATGAGACCCCTTTTCTTCCCTACACATTTGTAGATATGTAAAACCCTATCCCATGTGGGGATGATGGGGTGTACAGGGGCTACCTTGGTTAGTGTGGGTCCCCCAGAGTTAGCATGCTGGGAAGGTTTCTTACCCAGAGTTGCAGGTGACTGCAGTCAAGGCTGTGCACAGAACTAAGAGCAGATGATGGCGGATTGGCCAGAAAAGGGAGGGCCAATGGGTTACCAAAAGCATTATCAGGCAGGGTGTGGTGGCTCACACCTGTAATCCCAGCACTTTGGGAGGCCGAGGCAGTGGATCACCTGAGGTCAGGAGTTCAAGGCCACCCTGGCCAATATGGTGGAACCCCATCTCTACTAATAATACAAAAATTAGCCGTATGTGGTGGTGCATGCTTGTAATCCCAGCTACCTGGGAGGCTTGAAGCAGGAGAGTTACTGGAACCTGGAAGGCGGAGGTTGCAGTGAGCCGAGATCACGCCACTGCACTCCAGTCTGGGCGACAGAGGAAGACTCCATCAAAAAAAAACAAAAACAAAAACAAAAGCAATATCAGAGGTGTCCCCTGAGACTTAGAGTGAAGTAACACACATTAGGACAATCATGGAGACTAAGTAAACAGAGAAGGCAAAGCAGGAGGCTGATTCTGGAAAATACCTGGGACCAGGTAGGTCCAGGCTGGGAGACGCTGTGAGAAGATAATCAGGTCTAAAGGGCTGGCAGGAGAGACAGGTGTGGGAGCTTGGAGGACTGAGACTTGGGGGACAGAAGAATGTGGTGGAGCACTGTATGTGTCATCCTTGAACAAAGACAAAGACCACCTGCTCGAGCCTCGGGAGCTTCATTTAGAGGCTGAGGCAGAGTCATTGACCTGACTGTAGTGATGTGGCCTCACGAGTGAACTGGACCCCAGTACCAGTGCTGTCAGTAAAGGAATAAGAAAACATCCTAAGGCTCCCATCAATGACTCCGGATCTCATGGGTGTTGCTCCTTTGCCCTGCTAGGACCTGAGAGAGCTGATGCCTTGAAGTCACTCGACAAAGGTGTTTTGCTCACGGTTTTTCTCCCTTGGGTGCAGGGCTAGCACTGGCCACCAGGGAGGCTGTGCCCACAGTGCTCTGCTGGAGCCACTGGAGCCAGGGAGGAGCCACCCAGGGGTCATTCTGGACATTTTCTTGCCACCAACCAGACCTCACTTCCTGTTGTGAGCATTCATCTCCACAGTGTGAGCTGGTCAGATGGAGGAAAGTTGGGATGACGGGCTTGAGATCCTCTCCTTTACTCATTCAATAACTAGGTCCCAAGCACTGATCTTGTTCCAGAGCTAAGTATGGTCTGGGTCTCTTAGTGAGTGAATGACATGGCCCTTGTCCTCCAGGAGCTCACGTCTGGAGGGGAGGAGGAGGGACAGAACCATTAAAATAAAAGAAAAGTGTGAGCATAATATTGAAATAAAGCAGAGTGCTAAGAAGGGGAGATGAAGATCACTTCAAGGGTGGGAGGTGGCTCTGAAAAGCCCTCACTGAAGTGACGTTTATGCTGAGAAGGATACTTGGGGCCACTCCTGCGAAAGTCTGAGACCAGTGTGCCAGGGGAAGGGTCAATGGCCAAAAAGTCCAGGAAAAAGTGAGTTTGGCCAGAGAGGAGATAGAAAGAGGGCCAGTGTGTCTGGAGAGAGCTTGTGAGTAGAGGAGGGGAGGGCGGCTAAAGGCAGGGGTGGATTCTGGATGGCCCTGTGTTAGTGATCTACAGCTGTATGAAAGCATTATCCCAATCTTAAAGGCTTACAACAAACATGTAGATCTTCCTGTTTCTGGGGTCCAGGAATCCAGCAGGACTTATCCGGGTGCTTCTGCCATGATATCTCTCAGGAGGCTGGGACTGTGGTCTCAACTGAGGCTTGAGTGGGGTTGGATCCAATGCTAAGCTCATTCATATAGTTACTGGAAGGATTCAGTTAGGACTGATGGCCTGAGCTCCCCTCTGTCCATTTCCCTCTCTATATCCTAGGACACACGAGCCTCTCCTTAGGGCAGCTCATAACACAGCAGCTGATTCCCCAGAGTCAAGGATCTGAGAGAGGGAGAGACAGAGAGAGGACAACACAGAGAAAGGAAAGGAGAACAGAGGAGACAAAGAGCAAGATACCAGTCACAGTCATTTTATAACTGAATCTTGGAAGTGACGTCTCATCCCTTCTGCCATATTCTATTGGTTAGAAGTGAGTCACTAACTCCCCACACCAGGGGAGGACATGACACAAGGATGTGTCCACCAAGAGGTGGGGACATCTTGGAGCCATTGAGGTGGCTCCTACCGCATAGGCTTAGATGTGGCACTTGGGTTTGAATCTAAACAAACATTTAACCATTGCAAGCATTTATGAGGATGACAATATCAGAATTTCTTAAATTTCAGCCCTCCAATAGTACACACAGGGAAATGAGGCCAGGAGGAATGGGACATTTGCCAAGATCACATGGCAGGAACCCAGGCCTCTTTTTAGTCGTGTTCCATGATAATTCCTACCATCTCTTCATGCATTTCATGTCTAATTTGTCCATTACCTACATGCGATACCAGCCCACAGCTTTCCTAAGTGTTATCTCACATATCCCTGATGACATCCCTAGGCAGTCGATGCCAGGATGATCTCCATTGTGCAGGAGAGGAGGCTCAGGGAGACCCTGAGAGGCACAGTGGCTTTGCCCAGAGTCACATAAGTGGTAAGAAGGAGGAGCTGGGTCTGAACCTACATCTGTCTATTCCAGGGTGGGACCCTGGCTGCACCCAGGCCTTCCACAGGGGCTGCAGGGAGGCAGGGTTGGTGAAACGCTCTACATCTATGGAGGGTCATTGGGTAGGGGTGTGTGCAGACAGTAGCCCACAGGGTCATTTGCAGTCTTCTAATCAGGGAGGGGATTCAGGGAGGGGATGCAGGTAAGGGAACCCCATGATGTACAGAAGGTGTGGACAGCATCGTGCTGAGAAATCTGGCTGGAACCTCAACAGTGATGTCCAGCCAGGTTTCAGGGGTCGGGCTGCTCCCCTCCCCACTTCAGCGTAAACATCAACATGACGGACATACCACGTGCCTTCCAATGACAAAACCTTCCCTCCGCCTTTCAGAGACGCCCAGTCAATATATCACTCCCGGGACGTCTTCCTAGACTGCAGTCTACCACATAATTGGGCTGAGTTTATCAGTGCAGCGTCCCCTCCCCAGCTTCTGGCAGCTCTGCTCTGTGTGGTCCAGCCCTATCCCCTCCCTACACACTCACCTGCACCTTCCTCCAGGCCTCCTCACCCTCAGACTGTGCCTCAGTGGACTCTGGGTGCTCCAGCTGGACCAGGAGTAGGTGGACACAGTGCTGCAGGTCCGGGCCAGGCATGTTGAGCTGTAGGTAGGCCCCAGCACCTTGAGAGGGGGCAACTGTGGGGGCTGATAGAAATCACTGGAGTAATGATCCATCCAGGTGCCCAGCATAGAGGAGATGGTGCAGGGCGAGGCAGGTGAGCAGAACATGTAGAGGCCCAGTCTCTCCTTCCACCCTGCCCTCCAAGGGACGCCCCTGGGAAAACCTCAGACTTAGCTCATGCCTAAATTCCTGTGTGCAGCCTACAGGTCTCCTCTTCCCACTGACACTTCTCTTACCCCACCCCATGGTCTCCATCTGTGATGTCAGCGTGTGTGCGTGTGTGTGTGTGTGTGTATGTGTGTGTGTGTGTGTGTGTATGTGCGGATCTTGAGAGCTAACAGTTCCACAGGGGATGGTCAGGCAGGATGGTGATTCAAGGTCGGGACTGTCTTCCTGGGAAAGACACAGGTGGGCCCTTTCCCAAGCAGCTGCACCTACTGTCAATGCTCACACACATGGGGCCCACGTGGGGTGCAGACAGTGCAAACACTGGAGACCCCATGCACAGCATGTGCTCAAGGCACCAATGGTTCCTCCAATATCTGTTCCCACCTGTCCTGTCCCCTGCAGCCAGAAAGTGGTATTAGCCTCACTTAACCATATGGAATTGCAGGGAGTGGCTAGTTCCCTAAATGGTAATATAGGGCGCTGTAACAATTAGAAGTGGACATGGACGTGGGCCAGGATAAAGCTCCGGATCTTCAGAATTACACAAAGCACCTCACCCCTGCCTGTTGTGTAGAGGGAATAAGTCCCAGAGAAAAAATCGTCTGGTTCAAGTTCACACACTGATTCAACGAACAGCTGGTATCTTGGTTAGGATTAGTTTTGCCTACACATAGCAGAAAACCCAGAATAACAGCACCACAGAGAAGAGAGAGAAAGAGTTCTTTCTTTCTCCCATAGAGGAGCTCTGGAGGTGGGCTCCATGCTGCCCCTGGATGGCCCCCTAGGGCAGTCAGTCAGCATGCATCTTTCTGCCCCAGCATCTTCATAGCTGGTTTCCATCCTGAAGACTGTCTCAGGGCCCACGGTGACTGCTTTTCGGAGGAAAAGGAGGAGGAAAGAAGGACAAAGGGGCCTCACAGCTGTGTCAGTTCCACCTGAGCACCCTCCCCAAAGACCCTCTCAGTCCTTCTGCTCACAGCTCATCAGCTTGAACTTTGTCTGGTCCCTCTTAGCTGCAGGAGAAGTTAGGAATAATAGCCTTTTAGTTTGTTTGGAAAATTGTTTTCCTAATAAAACTGAGCTCTCTCCCTACCCTAAACTCCAAGCTGAAGGAGGCAGGAGGGATTGACTTCTTTTCGGGTGAATTGGGCATTCCTTCCCCTACCACGGCCTCTCTTTTGTTGGTGATTATTCATTCTCAGAGAGGGGACAAAAGCCGTGGTTCCAAACTAGGACATTGGAGTGGGAAACCCGCTTTCAGTTCCTCAGCAGAATGATAAGAACCTCTGCGTCGTCTTTCATCTGTCTGCGCATTGGCAGAAGGTCTGAGAAAATCCTCTTTTACATCCTAAATGGGTGGGCAAAGGTGGAGGATTGTGGAGCCTTTTGGGCAAGCAGCATGTTCCTAAACTCAGTCATGACTGAATCTCTGTAAGTGAACGAAGTGGAATGCTTTGACCTCACCATGTTGGTCCCCGGGACACCTTGACCTCTGTTGTGAGTATTACAGCAAAAACAGTCCACACAAAATAAAACTAATAATGGTGGTGAAAACTCCACATGGTAAAATTTATCACTGACAAAGAACTGATGAAAGAAAAAAATACTTAAAAAACATTTTGACATGCATTATTTGACCCCGGGCACATGAAAAGGTAGAAAGAATGATTCCGAAAAAAAAAACTTAAAAACAGAGAATATATAGTCAGTAAATTATGTGGACAAATCACTTACATAAAACTTAATTGATCCTGATAACAATTTCAGTTTTCTAAACTATAAAGAATCAAATTTTAGTGAATTAAAAATAAAAGTGAATAAACAACATTGGTTTACTTTCTATATGTTAAAAAATCAGTGAGTTAAAATACCTTACTGAAGTTTGCTCTCAACAAAATTTTAAATTGTTGATAATAATTCCTTTTTTTTTTTTTTTTTTTGAGATGGAGTTTTGCTCTTGTTGCCCAGGCTGGAGTGCAATGGCGTGATCTTGGCTCACTGCCACCTCCACCTCCCGGGTTCAAGTGATTCTCCTGCCTCAGCCTCCCGAGTAGCTGGGATTACAGGCATGTGCCACCACGCCCGGCTAATTTTGTATTTTTAGCAGAGACAGGGTTTCACCATGTTGGTCAGGCTGGTCTCGAACTCCTGGCCTAAAGTGATCCGCCCACCTCAGCCTCCCCAAGCGCTGGGATTACAGACATGAGCCACCACACCCGGCCTGCGTTGATAATAATTCTGATTTCAAAGGTTATTAAGCACAGAATAAAAATATTTTGAGAGATCGAATCACTCTGAGGTAAAGTGGCGGGGTCAGAATAGCAGGGTCAAATGGAAGGCAGCACTTGCAAGGCCAAATGGACTTTTGTCATTTTAAATGTGACACAGAGATAATAACTATGTAAATTAATCCCACAATGAAATTTTTAAGCAGGTTTATTAGAGAGATTACGGTAATAGCCAAATAACCCTTCATATTCCAGGAGTGTAACGCTGTATTTCACTGCCCTCTGGCTTTGCTGGCTGTGCACTCAGTTTGGGGAGGCAGTTCTCCCTGCGGTCACTCAGGAACCCTGAATTCTTCCACCTGGTGCCTTCACCTTCCCTGGGACTTCAACCCCATCTGCATCCAGCAGAAGAAAGAGAAGAAGCATGAAGAAATACCCGTGGGGGGATTTTATGGGCCTGGACTGGCAGTGGCGCCCATAAGTCCCACTCCCCTTTCCTTGGCAAGAACTGGTCACGTGACTACACATAACAACACAAGGGAGTCTGGGAAATGTGGTACAGCTTTGTGTGCAGAGAAGGGGAGAATGGATTTTGCTGGACAACTAGAGTTCTCTGCAACAGTGATTAACTCATTTGGATTAATTGTGTTTCTCGTTTTATTTTGTTTTAAGACAGGGTCTTGCTCTATTACCCAGGCTGAAGTGTAGTGGTGTAATCATGGCTAACTGCAGCCTGGACCTTCCAGGATTAAATGATCTTCCCACCTTGGCCTCCTGAGTAGCTGGGACCACAGGCACGTGCCACCACACCCAGATAATTTCTTAACTTTTTGTAGAGATAGGATTTCACCGTGTTGCCCAGGCTGGCCCCAAGCTCCTGGGCTCAAGCAATCCCTCCACCAACTCGACCTCCCAGAGTTCTGGGATTACAAGCATGAGCCAACATGCCTGACCAAATGTGATTCTCAAATCTTTGTTGAGTGTCTACTGTGAGCTAGGCCCGAGCTAAGAGCTGGACAGAGAGCTGCACCATAGCCTGAGAGAAGCTCCCAGTCTACAGAAGGAGATCAGACGTGGTATGAAGTGCTTGCTATCCTAAGAAGGATAAAGTGAAAGTGCTAGAAGGCTAGTGAATTATTCCAGCATAGGAAGCTGCCTGAAGAAGACAGCAACTGAGCTCCATTTTTGTAGAGAAACTAGATTTGGCTGGTAGAGGAAGACAGCAGGGGGAGCTACAGAAGCATGTAATTTTTTTTTCTTTTTTGAGGTAGAGTTTTGCTCTTGTTGCCCAGGCTGGAGTGCAATGGCGCGATCTCAGCTCACCGCAACCTCCGCCTTCCGGGTTCAAGTGAGTCTCCTGCCTCAGCCTCCCGAGTAGCTGGGATTACAGGCAAGTGCTACCACGCCTGGCTAATTTTGTATTTTTAGTAGAGAGGGGGTTTCTTCATGTTGGTCAGGCTGATCTTGAACTCCCTACCTCAGGTGATCCGCCCGCCTTGGCCTCCCAAAGTGCTGGGATTACAGGTGTGAGCCACGGTGCCCGGCCCAGAAGCATGTAATTTATGTACCAGTTACAGTAAGGAATGCTAGACAGCAATTAAAATCAGATTTTCAGAAACATTAAATGCCACGAATAAGTGCTCATATTAAGTGCAAAAGTAACTGGGAATACAGGATTTCCCACTGGTTTTGAAAAAAATCTCTATATCTAAATTAGATGAACGTATACAACTCTTTTGAGTGATAGTTTTCATTTCTCTGAAATGTTTTATTGTTTATAAAATCAGCCGGGCACGGCGGCTCACGCCTATAATCCCAGCTACTCGCGAGGCTGAAGCAGGAGAATAGCTTGAACCCAGGCAGCGAAAGTTGCAGTGAGCCGAGATCGTGCCACTGCACTCCAGCCTGGGCAGCAGAGTAAGGCTCCGTCACAAAATAATAAATAAATAAATAAGTAAATAAATAAATAAATAAATAAATAAATTAGAAGGATTCCATCAATATACTTTCGTTTGGTTTACTATTATCTTTAAACCAGACATATATAGCTGTGATGTAAACCAGTTATTCTCAACACTGTCCCACCCCTCACCCTGCTAACGTTGTGAGACTGCAACCTTGCCTCCATTTTCTGTCCTAGAATCCAAAGCCTCGTTCAGCTGCTCAATAAATACTCCCTGAAATGGTGCACTGGGGAGAGACCTATTTTTTCATAATGTGCAATGACAAAACAAAGACTTCCACTAGGAAGCACCCCCAAAGCATTGAATCTTACACAATTTGTTTTCGATCTAATCAAAATCCTGAGGAGACGCCTTTTATTTTTTTTTATTTATTAAAAAAAAAAGACACCTCACTTTTAACGTGATCTTTAGGAGACAAAGTTACGGAGCCCTGCAGCATTCATGCCATTCTCTCATATGGCCACCAGAGAGCAGTGTGTGACTGCTTTTGACGATGATATTGCCCATTTCAATAGTTGTTCAAGCTGGCCTTCTTCAGAATGTGTTCATGACCTTAGGGAATTTCTTTTTCTTTTCTGTTTTTTCAGACAGGGTCTCGCTCTGTCACTCAGGCTGGAGTACATGGCATGATCATAGCCTACTGTAAACTCAAACTCCTGGGCTCGAGCAACCTCCACTGCCCCTGCCCTTAGCCTCCCTAGTAGCTATGACTACAGGTGTGCACCACCACACCTAGCTAGCTTTTAAAATTTTTTGGAGAGGCAGAGTCTTGCTATGTTGCTCAGGCAGGTTTTGAACTCCTGGCCTCAAGTGATTCTCCACCCTTAGCCTCCCAAAACACTGGGATTACGTACAGGTGTGAGCCACTGCACCTGACTGAGAATGTCTTCAATAAACATTTTTTTATATCTCTATTACCATTTGGAAGCTAATGAAAATCCCCTATAAGGAACAAATATAAGATAATCCTCTGACTGGAAATGTACCCTGAGACAAAGGCTGCCGTGGACAATTGTGTCTGACCCCAGGATCTGTGTCCAGATCTGCCACTCCCTTCTCCATCCATCCATTCTACAAACCTCTCTCTCTACAAAGTATCTTTTGACAATTGGATATAATGTACTAGAGATACTTCCTAATCACAGCAATCCCTTCTTTGTGATATGAATCTTTTGGTAACAAGGGGTCTTCCTCATAACAGAGTAGAATATGAAATAAAGGAAGACCAAACAAAGGATATTGGCAGGAGGTCTCAGTGGAAGTCTGTCCAGAGGGGAAACCTCATGTTAGCATAGCAAAAATCCATTATACAGTGTCTGCTATCTCCAACGCAGTGAGTTTCCATTTTCCCTCTAAAAATTTGCTAAAATCCTTTATATTCTAAGAACATCACGTTATAATAACAAAAGTAGTCATAACAATTTTAAGAAAAAGACAAAATTACTGTTTTAATCACCAGATGCTCCAGCTTCAACAGTTCATCCCTCAGTATTCTATCATAATCATTGGTCAGCCTCACAAGATAGTAATTTGAGAGGAGTAATTCTACACCTCGGTTCTGACCATACCAGAGGTTCTTAGCCCAGTACCTGGCCCAGCAGAGGTGCCTTAGAATACCCAGCAAATGAACTTGGGTCACAGGATCTGACAGGTTGGAGAAGAGCATTTGACACTGGGACTCATCTAAAACAGCTCAGATATGAGGTCACCATAAACATGCTACTTGATAACCTGACAGGCTCTTTAAGCCAGATTGTCCTTCCACAGCAACCCCCAGCTTGGACCTACCTGGCCCCAAGTATTTCCCAGAATCACCCCCTGCTTTGACTTCTCTTGCTTCCTTTGGCCTCCCTTGTGTCCTACTGGGTGGTTCTTCACTCTACGTCTCTGAGGACACCTCTGACACCCTTGGATACCCTAATGAATCTCCCTTTTCTGGCCAACCTGCCATCACCTGCCGCTGGTTCCACACTCGACTTTGATTGCGGTATCATCCACACTCCAGTTAGAAGACACTCCCAAGATGCTGAACCCGGGAGCCCACAGGAGCCAAAGTAGTCCCTGACCCCATCTCTTCCAACGTCTGCATTAGGGATAGGGGATTCAAATGTCTACAGACATGTTGGGAAGAAAAGGGTCTCATGCCATCTTACCTAGAAAATGATTCCCTATTTCAGATAAGTTACTACACAATTGTGTGATTTATTTGTTCTCCATGGAATAAGAGAACAAAAAAATGTTCAATGTCCTAAACAAATAATGTCTTAACAATGTGAATATTTATTTTCTATTTCTTTACTTTCTTTCGTTTATGATGTTATTAAAAAATGGGACTGTGAAACCCCGTCTCTACTAAAAATACAACAAAATTAGCCGGGTGTGGTGGCGAGTGCCTGTAGTCCCAGCTACTCGGGAGGCTGAGGCAGGAGAATGGCGTGAATCCAGGAGGTGGAGCTTGCAGTGAGCCGAGATCGCGCCACTGCACTCCAGCCTGGGTGACAGAGCGAGACTCCGTCTCAAAAAAATACGGGACTTAAAGTAAAGCTATATTTGCTTTCTAGAGATGGCTAAAATGGGAACGTTCTGTTACTTGTTTGTTTGCTTTTACAAATAGTTTTTAGTTCAGTAGGAACCATAGAATTCAATGGGTCACATCCTTGCATTTTGCAGGTGAGGCAGCTGAGGCCCAATGAAAGGGTGTGTCTTCCCCAATGCTCATGGTCACCAATTCCTTCACCTACCTGGAGAAAATAAACAGGATCTTATTACACCCGGTATCTCTAGATTCTAGGCCAGTGCCTTTAAATAGTAGGCATCCAGTAAATCAAATTAATGGAATTATAACTTAAGTTGGAGGACTTGCCTTCCCTGCCCTGTCTGCCCCTGAGTGCCTGGTGCTGGCTTTGACCCTAACTAGATATTAAACAGGAGGAGTGGTATAGGGTAAAGTTTGGAACAACACGTTTTCCTTTAGTGTATAAAAATTCTATGATTTCCAAATGTATGAAAACTTTGATTGAAACTACTTCTCTCCCTGAGATTAAAGCTATATATGTGTGTGTGTTGCATTGTTTTATTTATGTATCTTCTCAGCCCGTTTGGGTAAGGGATGGGGAAGAGCTGTTTGTGATGAGAAAAGAATAACTGTATTGAATTAATTCTATGACTTGTGTTTTTCACACTTTTACACATATCTGGAATTGACAATATCTTAAAACACTGGTGTCTCCATGGAGTTGTGGTGCGCTTATCATTGCCTGTGAATATGTGACTTTGGTTGTTATTACTGGGGACCTGCCTGGATGATGGCAACAACTTAATGTCTGAGTCAACAAATTATGGACACAATTGCAGAAAGAAGTCAATGTTCTGGTTGTCTGAAATTATCTTTGACATCTGATAAAATCAAGACAGGCCCAGCAGTAAAACTTGCAGACTTAGTATAATCCAAGAAGAAAATTCCAGCAACTAAACTGTGGCATGCTTTTAAGAGCTGCTGCATCCCCAGGGTTCTGCAGAGCATTGAGTATTTAGAAAACCCAAAGGGACACTACTGACTGTGAAAAGACGGACACTGAATACCAGAAAGATTTGAAAATACCTAAGCATTTTATTTTGCTTATATTTTCTCTTTTTCACAAGCATAAGAGGGATATATATTTTAAAATCCATGTGTAAAGACTCCAAAAGCTCTGCATATAGACTAAACTTGTAATGATTTTGATGACTAAAAAGCATTAGGTTCTGTAAACCTAAAACTGTTGTAATATAGTTTTTTTTTTTTTTTTAAAGAAGCATTGGGTAATAGTACCATTGAATAAATGTTTCTTTTTTAGTGGTACATAAAGTAATGTTCTTACAGTTGATGATGACTCAGATGCAGTGAAATATGGGTGTTTCATACTTAATTCTGAGTCATTTTGCTACTACAATTAATAGACAGTTAGTTCCCCAAACAAGTGATAGCAACTTTTTTTTTTTTTTTTTTTTTTTGAGACAGAATCTCGCTCTGTTGCCCAGGCTGGAGTGCAGTGGCGCAATCTCGGCTCACTGCAAGCTCCGCCTCATGGGTTCACGCCATTCTCCTGCCTCAGCCTCCCGAGTAGCTGGGACTACAGGCGCCCGCCACCACGCCCGGCTAATTTTTTGTATTTTTAGTAGAGAGGGGGTTTCAGCATGTTGGCCAGGCTGGTCTTAAACTGCTGACCTCAGGCGATCCGCCTGCCTCTGCCTTCCAAAGTGCTGGGATTACAGGCGTGAGCCACCGCACCCGGCCTGATAGCAACTTTTAAAGTTTAATTTTATGTTAATGGTTTTAGGGGGAAAAAATCTGACTCCTTACTTATTTTTGCACCAAATGAAAAAAGTCATAATAAAAGGAAAACTACGAGGTTATAAACTATTCTGTGACCCAATAATAAGTGAATATGTGTCTGTGTTTAATGACTTTCCATACTCAGAAGTCACATTGAATATTTGTTTACCATAAAGAAGGCAGATCTCGGCCGGGCACAGTGGCTCACACCTGTAATCCTAGCATTTTGGGAAGCCGACGTGGGTGGATCGCCTGAGGTCGGGAGTTCGAGGTCAGCCTGACCAAAATGGTGAAACCCTGTCTGTACTAAAAATACAAAAATTAGCTGGGCGTGGCGGTGCATGCCTGTAGTCCCAGCTACTCGGGAGGCTGAGGCAGGAGAATTGCTTGAACCCGGGAGGCAGAGGTTGCAGTGAGCCCAGATCACGCCATTGCACTCCAGCCTGGGCAACAAGAGCAAAATCCATAAAAAAAGAAACAACAACAACAACAACAAAACCAAGAAGGCAGAAGATCTCATGGGCTCATTGGGTTGAATTTTGAAAACTTACCTAGTTTAGTGAGAGAAAAGGTATCCTGACATGATTCACTTGCCTTTTAACATACTTCGGGTGTAAATGAAGAGTAGCTTTGTTAATTACCAGTTTTCTAAATATAAAATGTGTTCTCCGTAGATATGACTTTACTAAGATGAGGGTATTCCTGTTCGTCTGCATAGGCGTGATCTGCAATTTATAATGGCATCTACATTCATAATATTAATATAATTTTTCATCAAAATCGGAAGAGTGTGACTTTTGTGATAATGTAAAATGATAAAAACCTGCACGTCTGAAATTGTCCTTGGAGATCTCTTTTGCAGTGTCACCAGAGTATCTCGTTTGATGCTGTGTATTTCACCATTACTCAGCATGTGGGTGACTGCCGGCTGCTCTGCTCATCAGGGATGCTTGCTTTTCAAATAGCATTTGGGAAACTGACAAGTGATGACATATGCTTATATTTATCTTCAGATCCACAATTTAGTGATTGTTATTTGTTTTTGTTTTTGTTTTTTTTTTTTTTTTTTTTTTTTTTGAGACGGAGTCTCGCTCTGTCGCCCAGGCTGGAGTGCAGTGGCGCAATCTCGGCTCACTGCAAGCTCCGCCTCCCGGGTTCACGCCATTCTCCTGCCTCAGCCTCTCCCAGTAGCTGGGACTACAGGCGCCCACCACCACGCCTGGCTAATTTTTTGTATTTTTTAGTAGAGACGGGGTTTCACCGTGGTCTCGATATCCTGACCTTATGATCCGCCCGCCTCGGCCTCCCAAAGTGCTGGGATTACAAGCGTGAGCCACCGCGCCCGGCCGTGGGAGCCTTTTTATCCAGGTTCACGGGTGAAGTGTCAGGGTCCTGCTGCCCCAGCCATTCTGGGATAAGAATGGGGGCCGGGAGTGCTCAGAGCTGGAATTCCACTGCCCATCTGTGCCATGCCATATATCTGGCAGCTGAGGGCAACAACCTGCCTTGTGCCAGGGTGGACGGTAATGGGTTAAAAGGCAAAAACCAGAGGGAACTTGCAGTATCAGGGGGTTGCCCATTCAAGTCCTATCCACTCTCCACCGTTCTGAGCTTCAGAGAACCGAGAAGGGGGTCTTTTCGGCTGGCGTAAATGTACACGTCCCCAGCCTTTCCTGGAAGTCCTGAGAGCCGCTCTAAAGCCCACACTGCTGAGTCCCTGGGGCCAGACACCTGGCACAAGGACGCGGGGCTCGCGGCAGCTTCCAGGCTAGCGCATGCGCAGTTAGCATTCCTGGATCCTGGCCCCTGCAGGACCCTGGCGCATGGTCGAAGCAGGTCCCTAGAGAGTTCTCATTTAGAGAGCTGCTGCATTCGTCCTGCTCAGGTGTTAAAAAGAGAGATTTTTCTGATGGAGAGGTTTCTGTGAAGAGGCCATGGCACGAAGGTTTATCAGATTTGTATGTATAAATGACCGAAACGAAAATTGAAGCTCAGATACCATCACGGTTCAGCCCAACTGGTGATGGACGAAGGCCCTCTGAAGTCTGCTGGTGCATGGGCTGAGAAGCAGAGCAGACTTCCTGCCTTCAATTAATTGGCAAATAATAGCACATTCTGGGTTGTTTCCTTTCTCTGGAGCTTAGTCCTGTCTGCGTGAGAGAGAAAAAGGTGGATGCTCTGTACGATTCAAAAGATCTGGGGCTTTCACTTGGTCCATGTCCATGTCTACTTCTAATTGTCCCCATGCCTCAGTTTCTCTCAGGTGAACTACCCCCCGGCTCAAGCCCATGTGCCTAAGTGAGGCTGACACACTTCCTGGCTACAGGAGACAGAGTCTACGTGAGATCAGATATTGGAGGAACCGCTGGTGTCTTTCCCACGTGCTGTGCGGAGGAGCCTCATGGATGCACTGTCTGCAGCCCACACTGGCCCAGTGGGCGTGCCCACCATGAACATGAGGCCCAGTGGCCCTGGGCTTGGTCCGCTTGTGTCCTTCCCAGGAAGAGAGTCTGTGTGGGCCCTGAAGCCCCTCTCTGCCTCACCCTGCAGTCCATGCTAAGCTCCTAGCTACACAGTTCTAGCCCACCTGCCATTGGACATTTGGGAATCTGAGTCCCAGAGACAAGCAGAGACTGGTGAGGGTATTGGACATGGGCATGTCCAGAAAATAATGGATTCCCACCTCCTAGGCCAGGGCTCAACCATCTCACCTGGGGTTCCCTAAGAGACTGGGTACCCCTGCCTAGCCTTCCCATGTGGGCCCTGTACCTCTTAGCAACCCCACGGGTGTGCACCCACATGCTCGATGATCATAGGGCTGAAGTAAGAGGAAAAGTGGACCCTGGGGAGGTAACAAGGGAAAAATAAGAAAAGGCTGGAGGCAGCTCTGCACTCTTCTAGCACCATGACCAGGACCATGGCTTGGGAAGGAGAGAGATGCCAGGATGCTGGGCTGGAGGAGCTGTAAGGTACCCAGGGGTCTGCCTGGACTGGGACCATCTCGCAGCAGTCAGAAGCAGATGGTACTTGGGGTTCTATGTCCACCATACTGGGCACCTTCAACTGAGACAAGACCTCCTAGGGTGAGGAGGGCTACAGGCAAGAGGGCCTCAGTTTCCCTCCTTACATATTAGGATACCATGAGTTGGTCACCCCAAGGTTCCCTCAGGTTTAGAAAGTGTTTATGGCTCCAGGTTCCCTGTAGATGACTTACTGATTTTCGTGGTCCTTGGAAAATGTTTTCTACTTCCTCGGAGTCTTTTGCAGCAGAGAGAATCAGAGAGAGACTGGAGGACTGAGATGTGGGGTAAGGAAGAACATGGCACAGCGCTGAACTACTCATCTTGAATAAGGCAAAGGCCATCTGTTAGAGCCTTCAGTCCTCACTGGAAATGAACCCATAGTCACTGCCCTGGCTGTGGTGAAGTGGCCTCATGAGTGAACTGGACCCCAGAGCTATTGCTGGCAATAGGGGGACAAGGAAAGTTTCCGGGGTCCCTCTCAATGCCCTGAGTCCTGCAGCTCCTGCTCCTTTGTTCCCTGAAACCAGGGAGAGCTGATGCCTTGAAGTCACTCAAACAAAGGTGTGTTGGTTGGTGATTTTTTTCCCTTGGGTGCAGTGCCGGCACCCACCACCAGGGAGGCTGGGCCCACTGTGCTCTGCTGGAGCAACTGGAGACAGGGAGGAGCCACCCAGGGGTCAGCTGGAGCAGCCAGGGCCCACTGGAGCAGAGCTGGTGTGTGAGGAGGCCTGGCGGTGGGTTCATGTGGGCCTGTCGGGAGGGGACAGGGCTGGACCGCACAGAGCAGAGCTTCCAGAAGCTGGGGAGCGGACGCAGCAATGAGAAACTCAGCCCAACCATGTGGCCGACTGCAGTCTGGAAGAATTCCTGGGTGTGGAGTTTCTCTGAGTTTCTCAGAAAGGCAGAGGGAAGATTTTTGTCAGTAGAAGGCACATGGAAAGTCAGTCATGTTGGTGATCTTTCCTCCTCTGGCAGCTCCAGTTCCAGCTCACAAGCCACCTCCAGAGTGTGTGTCAGGGCTAGGTCCACCACCAGTTGCAGCTCCAGGCTTACCCAGCCGCTCTAGGGAAATCTGCAGAGCTGGAAGCAAGAGCAGCAACCACCGTAGCACCAGCTCCCGAGCTCCTTTGCAAGCTCCATCAACAGCTCCAGCTCCAGGGCTGAGGCAATCCCAGCAAGAGCACCAAACCCAGCCACGCAGCCACTTCAGGCTCTGGCCCCAGCTCCAGCTCCAGAGCCCAAGCCAGCTCCAGCTCCGGGTCTTGAGACAACAGCAGAACCTGCTGCTGTTTTGTTATAACCATCCTAGTGAGTGTGGAGTGGTATCTCATTGCTGGTTTGATGTTCATTTCCCTGATATCTAACGTTGCTCATCGTCTTTCATGTGCTTGTTCACCGATTGGATATTTTCTCTGGAGAAATGTCTACGCAAGTCCTTTGCCTGTTAGTAGTTGGATTGGTTGCGTTTCTGTCCTTGAACTATAAAAGTTCATTATATTTTCTGGGTACAAAATCTTTATCAGATTTTTCACTTACCAATATTTCCTGACAGTCTTGAGTTGTCTTTATACTCCCTTAAGAGTATGTTTTGATGCTCAAAAGTTTTTAATTTTGTTGACATACAATTCATCTGTTTCATTTTTTTTACTGCTAGCGTTTTCAGTGACGTGTTTAAGAAGCTCTTGCCAAATCCAAGGTCATAAAGATTTGCTCCTATATTTTCTTCTAAGACTTTCAGTTTTACTTATTAATTTAGTTATTTCATTTGTTTGCAGTTAAATTTTTACATCTTGATGGATTAAAGTCTAACTTGACTCATCCTTTCTTGCATAATTTTACATATCTGAATGTGTAAAAAGATACACTTTCCAGTTAGTGGATAACCTTCTATTTGTTTCTTGTAGGAACTTTTTACTATTTTTCAAATTATATTAAAGAATAATAGCAAATAAATTTTTATTTAGACGTTCTGTAAGACGATAAAACGTGTTTTCAATGCTAGCTTGTGCAAGTATTGAGGTGGGGCACTCACTGTCCTAAGCAATCCTGCACTGCCCTCTGGTGGCCTTTCATTTATGTCTTATCATTGACTTCCAAGGACCTTCTGCCTTTCACAAGGCAGATATTGATATTTTTGCATTTGATTTTGTTTCACGAAGATAACATATTAAATTTGGAGTTTAAAAATGTTTTATATTTCTTTAGAAATAAAAATAAAAGTAGAAATAGCTTAAATAAATTAAACTCTAGCTTCATAATACACTGTTACATATAATCGTATGTAACACGTAAAGTAGTCATACACATGAGGGGTATGAATCATAATACACCGTTACATTTAGTTATTCTAGCTTTCTGGAATTCCTCATTATGACTTCGTAATACGTTTTGCAACATGAATGGCATATTGAGTATTTTATGTTGATCAGTATATAGTGCTCAAACTCCCAGGTGTGTTAGTATTTAAATTTCTTTACGGGTTTTTGAAGTATAATCAATTTCACAAAGAACCAATCAATTTAAAATGTACAATTCCATGAGTCTTGAAATATATATCCACAAACCCATCACTGCCATTAAAGTAGTGGACATGTATCCATTACCTCTAAAATATTGTTCTGATTTCTGTTTAAAAATCCATTGTTAGCTTGATGTACAGATAACTTCCGTTTGTCCCCTCAGATTCACTCTTCGCTTAGGGTGGAGGTCATCTGTGCAATGAAGGAATTGCTTGATCTTGCTTCACTGTACAGTTAGGAACCCGTAATAAAAGACAGATCTAAAGATAGATGTTAAAATAGCCAGGATAGAGCGCTGCCAGGACTGCCCTGGAGGAGATGACTATACGCTGAAAGCTTGTGGGACCTTGCAGGTCCATGCTGGCAAAAGCCTGGGCAGCAGGAGTGGACCAAGGAGCAAAAGAAAGGTCTTGACTGGACTGAATTCATTGACATGAGAGAGCCCACTATGGATTTGGGTTCCAAGTGTTGAATTGACCACCTGCTAGTGGTGTTGATATTCTGGCTTTATCATGGCCTCCAGATAATGAGGTCAGAATGCTTAAATGTCCTTGCCATACTGCCGAGGGAGGGAGGAAGGAGTCAGAATGCATAGGGACAGGCATGGTGGGATGGAGCTATGATGCACAGTCTGCTCAGCCAGGAGGTGTCCTTACAAATGGAACTGATGGACGGCCCACCAAGAAAACAACTGTAGATATGACTGTTGCTACAGTCAGGATTCACTGTCTCTAAACTAGTTATGAAACATAAGCCAGGAGTGGCCTGACTCTGAGCTCCTACGCTGCGGGAGAGATTGGAGCCGTTCAAGGAATGACCCTGCAATGGAGTCTCAGATATGTGTCATGTATCTTTTCCATCAGCTTCCCCAAATGGCCTCAAAGTCAAAGGCAATTACTGCTGTGACCACACTCTGGAAGAAGGGAAACATCTACATGCGTTTTCTGGAGAATTTTGTATACCTGTTCTGAGCGTATTTTGAATCCCCAACATCAGAAATGCTGTGTGGCCCATCAGCTGAAGCAGGGGCTTTGGAGTTCTGGGGACAGGAGCTTCCTTGGCCGCAGGTTAAGCCTCCTCCTGTGGTTACTCCCCAGTTCCAGAATGGATAATGGGAATAGGTAGATTTAGCAACTGGTAGAATCTCCACATTTTTTTTCTGATCCCAAGAATTTTGGTTATTAGGAAAGGAAGGCCCAAGTAGAGGCCCCTAGAACTACACCTTCCTGAGAGTAAACTGAAGGCAACACGTCATCCATGGAGGAGACTGAGGGGTGAGCAGTGTCATCAACCCCTTGAGAAATGCAGGTTGGCAATGCCCACTGTTCCTTATTTTCCTTGCCTCTCTGGCTACTGTAAAAGCCAAGTGGGGACTGGGCATGGTGCCTCATGCCTGTAATCCCGGCCCTTTGGGGGGCTGAGGCAGATGCAATGTTAACCCATGAAAGCAGTCAGGAGTGGGGCTCTACCCTGCAAAGCCACAGGGGTGGAGTAGCCCAAGACCATGGGAATCCACCTCTTGCATCAGCATGACCTGGATGTGAGACATGGAGTCAAAGGAGACAATTTTGGAACTTTAAGTTTTAATGATTACCCTGTTGGATTTTAGACTGGCATGGGGCCTTTAGCCCCCTCATTTTGGCCAATTTCTCCCATTCAGATTGGGTGTATTTACCCCATACCTGTACCCTCATTGTATCTAGGAAGTAGATTCAAGTAGATTGCTTTTGATTTTACAGGACCTATTGGATTTTGGACTGGCATGGGGCCTGTAGCCCCCTCATTTTTGCCAATTTCTCCCACTTGGATGGGTGTATTTACCCTATGCCTGTAGCCCCATTGTATCTAGGAAGTAGATCCAAGTAGATTGCTTTTGATTTTACAGGCTCCAAGAAAGGGACTTGCCTTGTCTTAGATGAGACTTTGGACTTGGACTTTTGAGTTAATGCTGGAATAAGTTAAGACTTTAGGGGGACTGTTGGAAGAGCGTTATTATGTTTTGAAATGTGAGGACATGAGATCTGGGAGAGGCCAGTGGCAGAATGATATAATATGGCTGTGTCCCCACCCAAATCTCATTTTGAATTGTAGTTCCCATAATCCCCACATGTTCTGGGAATGACCTGGTGGGAGGTAATTGACTCACCAGAGTGGTTACTCCCGTGCTGCTGTTCTCATGCTAGTGAGTGGACTCTTATGAGATCTGATGGTTTTATAAACGGCCTTCCCCCCTTTCGCTCAGCACTTCTCCTTCCTGCTGCCATGTGAAGAAGGACGTATTTGCTTCCCCTTCCACCATGACTGTAAGTTTCCTGAGGTCCCCCTGCCCCCGCCATGCTGAAGGGTGAGTTAATTAAACCTCTTTCCTTTATAAGTTTCCCAGTCTTGGGTATGTCTTTATTAGCAGCATGAAAACAGACTAACACAGAAAGAAAAGAGGAGAAGAAAGAGGGATGGGAATCAGCATTTATCTTAATGAGGTAATTTAAAATTTGATAATTTATTTATTTATTTATTGTAAAACAGTAAATTATAAGCTGGACATGGTGGCTCATGCCTGTAATTCCAGCTAACCATGAGGCTGAGGAGGGAGGATTGCTTGAGGCCTGTACTTCTAAACCGGCCTGAGTAAGATGGCAAGACTGTCTCTACAAAAAATAAAAAATAAAAACTTAGCCTGGGCCAGGTGCAAAACTCTGGGGAAGTTAAAAGGCATGCCATGTTTTCTAGGACTCCAGCTGGTTACATATATGGCCTGTTATTGTGCACATTTTAAACTGATGGGCAAATGACAGTGAGGAAAATTCCGAACTCAAAAGGTTGATTTAAAAACTCTCTGTGTGTCTTTCTCTTTATTTTCTTTTCTGCCTACTTCGAATCTGCTATTATTAAGCTACTGGTGTTGAGATACAACTCACTGTTTGTGGTACTACTAACTCAAAGTTACTTGGAGATTTTGTTTTTCTTATACAGTTCTGCCAGTACTAGGTGGAATTTAAACACTAAAACTCATTTAAAACTGGGAGTGGAGGGGAAAGGATAAAAATGTTTTTTTCCCATAATAACTTCTTTGGTTCACAGCCTTCATTGGATTACCTATCAAGGCACACAAAGTTTAGCCATGTGAACAGGCTCCCAATTTTGTCCAAAATAATTCAGATTCAGCCATCTTTTATAAACTGGTGAGTCTGTATTACCATCTCATGGCTAGAATTCTGAAGTAAAAGCTGTAAAATCCTTGTTAATATATGTGTGTGTTTAGATAAATTTACCTATGTAAACATATATTGTGTTATATATTAAGTCTACATGATACCAACTTGGCTTATAAATAATAAAGCACTCATAAATTAAGTAAATAACTCCAAATATTTTTCGAGTTAATGTGATTTAAATAAATCTTTAATTTAAAAACTGGCTTTAAAATTATTAATAAAATTAAAATTAAATATCTTCAAAATTGTCAGCATACATTTGTGTCTGGGTTTATTGGCTAAATGGTTTTATATTCGTCTTCGCTAAATCCATTGTGGTGTCAGGGTTTGGCATGAAGGATATAAAGCTATAAACCCAGCCATAAACAAAATAATCTTTATTTGTATATATTTTTGATAAATAGGACCAATTTGATGTTGTTGGTTTAATGAAAACAGCTAAACCTTCTGAGTTATCGGCAAAAGTATCCATATGTTTACTTTAAGTTTCTACTTAGGTAAACACCTGATATTCAGAGGCTATAAAAATGGTTAACAGGGAAATCATTTTAAATGATGACTATCTTTGTCTAATATCTCAGTTTTCATAAGTAATCTAGTTAAACTGTTAAAAATAAATAAATTAATATAAATGAGACAAATGCTTATGGGTAAATTTTTGTATAATTTAAATCTTAAAATTATCTTAAATAACCATTAGATGTGTGGGTCATTTCCAACTAAGAAAGGGTTATGATATTAAAACAAAACATGTTACTAAAAATTGTGGAGTGGTTCTCATCCATAAAGTATGAATGTCTGGCAGACTGTTCAAAATTTCTTGCTTCCTTGGTTTTCACTAAAATTCAAGGTTACTAAGAATAAAGATTCTAGTTAATATGTAATTCTGTATGTAAAGTGTGCCAAAAATATGTCCTTATTAAAAAAAGAATAATTTTGTCTAATTCAGAAATTATCTAAAGGTTGATTTAAATTATAGACTTGGAAAGTTATTCACAAAACAAGGTTAAAGAAAACCCAGGAAGTAGGAAACAGAAATATTTACAAAGTTATGACTATAAAAATAGTTTTAATATATGAAAAAATTTTGTATGGTAAATTTTTGTCCTAAAATAAAATTATTAGTTATTAAAAAAGAAAAAGTTTAGGACAAAGCAAAAATTTGAGAATGTCATTGATGGTCTATGAAAGTCATAATAAGATTCATAAAAGACAATTTATTAGAAAAAAGTTTATGTCTGGGTGCAGTGGCTCATGCCTGCAATCCCAGCACTTTGGGAGGCCAAGGCAGGCGGATGGCTTGAGCTCAGGAGTTCCAGACCAGCCTGGGCAACATGGCAAAAACCCATCTCTACAAAAAATATAAAAATTAGTCAGGTTTGCTGGTGCACGTGCCTATAGTCCCAGCTACACAGGAAGCTGAGGTGGGAAGGTCACTTGAGCCTGGGAAGTCAAGGCTGCAGTGAGCCTTGTTCATGCCACTGCATTCCATCCTAGGCAACAAAGTCAGACCCTGTCTTAGTTACAATTTTATAAAATAATTTATAATAATTTTTCTAAAATTTAGCTTCCTCTATTAAAATAATATTTTCTTAAGATATTAGTTTGCTCTTAATTAAATTATGAGGTTTTCATTTTTAATTTTATAACTTTTTTTTAAAAAGCCCCTCAAATTTGTATCTCAGAAGTTTCACTTCTGCTGTGTCTTGGTGCTATCAGCTTTTTCACCCTTTGAGAAGGCCTGAGATAAGAACTCTGTCTTTCAACTTTGTCAGCACCTATAACGTTTGCCTCCATTTCTAACTTTACTGTGATAGCCTGACACTGAAATGTTTATCTTAAAGGGCTGAAAAAGCAATGTTTTCTTCCAGTGCAACCTGACTGTATACCCTTGGTTTTTCTTGATATGTCTAAATTGTTCCGTGTAACGGGAAAACTTCCCATGCTGTTACTAAGAGTCATGTCTAAATAGTTTCTAGTTTCTCGTTTCCTTCATAATATAGTTTATATTCATAATCCTGGACACATGCTTCCTGCATCTGATTAATTCAAGAACTTTTTCGTCAGGTTTAACTTCCAGGTTATCTAAATGGGCTTCCCGTAAGGAAAAGTAATCACACAGCAGGAGGTTTCTCTTTGCCTTTTTAATAACTGGCCTAAGAAACAGAGATTTTTACATTTTGTCAAGATAATTTCTATGTTATTGTTATTAGAATTTTAATTACTTAAAAACACTAGGATTTAAAAGGATTAAATTTTTTACATACATATAAGCTTCGGTATTTTCTTTAAGGTCTTTTACTTCTCAATCTTAGTTAAAGAAATAACTATTACTTTACAGTGACCTCTGATTCTGTTTTGAGCCTTTTAACATCTTTGATAAACACCTTCAAAATCAAATACTAAATTAAGTCTCTGCCTTATTGCTGGGGCTTATCAAAGCTATAAAAATTAATCACTGCAAAGTTGTAAAATCTTTTTACAGCTTCCAGTCAGACCATGAACTGCAGTATCACCACTTCTAGCCTGACAATTACACATACTAAAAGAAAAATCAGTTAATGGACTCCCTCCAGCCCCTTTGAAAACGTTCTTTATTTCAGGTGCTATTAACTAATCCTTGATAATAGCGCCTTATCAAGTGACAGGGCTTTGACTCCTGGGTATGTGTATCTCATCTAAAAAAGGCATCAAATCTTGCTAAATCTTAAACATTGATACCTGTATGTGACATCAAACTTAAGTTAACCAAAGCCTCATCTTCAGACCCAGAAAAAGGTTCTAGTCAAAATGAATTGCTTTCCTGAGACATGAAGCCAGAATTTAAAACTATTCAATTTCTAGGCTCAGGGACTATTGTGAAAGAGGTGGGCACACAAAATTCCAAGGGCCAGTTTTGAGGGATAAAATTAGTTCAGATCCTCCAAATCCAGGATGGGCACATGGATGCCTAAATAGCTGACAAGTTGAGAAACTTTGCCTCTCTAAACTCCTTAACTCAAATGGGTTTAACAAAATGCTTATGTCTCGTTTAAATAATTGCTATCTCAGTATCTAAGACCAGGATTCAGTTCTGTAAGCTTATCTTTGGCTTTTGGCTCTCAGCTGTTATGCTGCTCAAAAGTTTTTTAAGGGTTAATGAGTGTCTGCCCACCTCCATTGCCATCTGGCCTAGAACGTTTAATTGGCAATAAGTCTTTTGGCTCTAAGTCCTTTGGCCATAGGAGTCCCACTGACAACAATATGGGATAAAATAGAAGTTTGACCATCAGTGCTGCCTCTGGCATATCTTAACCAAAAAGGGGAAATGTAAAATCCTAAGCGCCCCCGTACTGACTGAACAGACTCACTTGTGGCCAAGAGGACCCCAGAAAAGCCTTAAAACTTAGTTCCTGGCCATGAAGAGATGGGAGGTCAGACAAGCCTCATAATACACCCTTCCTTTTTGAGTCTAAACACAACTCACCAGCAGTACTATTAAAATAGAAATCACAATGAGACATGCAACGTGCTAGCAGCCCCTGCTCTGGGCGCCTCCTCGGCCTCCCCCTGGTGTCCCCTCTGGCTGCACTTGAGGAGCCCTTCAGCCTGCTCCTGCACTGTGGGAGCCCCTCTCTGGGCTGGCCAAGGCCACAGCTGGGTCCCTCTGCTTGTGGGGAGGTGTAGGGGGAGAGGCGCGGGTGGGAACCGGGGCTGCGTGTGGTGCTCGTGGGAAGCGTGAGTTCCGGGTGGGTGCCGGCTCTGTGGGCCCTGCACTCGGAGTGGCCAGCCAGCACTGCTGGCCCTGGGCAGTGAGGGGCTTAGCACCCGGGCCAACAGCTGCGGAGGGTGCACTGGGTCGCCCAGCACTGCCGACCCGCCCATGCCGTGCTTTAATTCTCGCCAGGCCTCAGCTGCCTCCCCGCGGGGCAGGGCTCGGGACCTGCAGCTCACCATGCCTGAGCTCCCTGCCAACCATGGGCTCTGGCTCAACCCAAGCCTCCTTGATGGGCACTGCCCCCTGCTCCGTGGTGCCTGGTCCCATCGACTGCCCAAGGGCTGAGGAGTAAGGGTGCGTGGGGTGGGACTGGCAGGCAGCTGCCCTGGATGCCCTGTGCAGGATCAACTAGGTGAAGCCAGCTGGGCTCCTGAGTCGGGTGGGGACTTGGAGAACTTTTATGTCTAGCTAAAGGTTTCTAAATGCACCAATCAGCACCCTGTGTCTAGCTCAAGGTTTGTAAATGCACCAATCAGTGCTCTGTGTCCAGCTCAAGGTTTGTAAATGCACCAATCAGTGCTCTGTGTGCAGCTCAAGGTTTGTAAATGCACCAATCAGTGCTCTGTGTCCAGCTCAAGGTTTGTAAATGCACCAATCAGTGCTCTGTGTGCAGCTCAAGGTTTGTAAATGCACCAATCAGTGCTCTGTGTCTAGCTAATCTAATGGGGACTTGGAGCACTTTTGTGTCTAGCTAAAGGATTGTAAATGCACCAATCAGTGCTCTGTGTCTAGCTCAAGGTTTGCAAACACACCAGTCAGCACCCTGTCAAAATGGACCAATCATCTCTCTGTAAAATGGACCAATCAGCAGGATGTGGGTGGGGTCAGATAAGGGAATAAAAGCAGGCTGCCTGAGCCATCAGCGGCGACCTCTTGGGTCCCCTTACATGTTGTGGAGGCTTTGTTCTTTTGTTCTTCAAGATAAACCTGGCTGCTGCTGACTCTTTGGGTCTGTGTCCCTTTAAGAGCTGTAACACTCACCATGAAGGTCTGCAGCTTCACTCCTGAAGCTGATGAGACCACGAACCCACCAGAAGGAAGAAACTCCAGACACATCTGAAGGAACAAACTCTGGACACACTATCTTTAAGAACTGTAATACTCACCGGGAGGGTCCGCGGCTTCATTCTTGAAGTCAGTGAGACCAAGAACCCACCAATTCTGGACACAACAAGACTGACAGAACAGACTCTGTGACAATAAAATCTCTCTAGTACCCCCAAAGTTTTCAGTCTATTTTACAAGGACTTTGAAAATGTGGGCTCATAATTCTGACAACAGGACTTATAATGATCTTACAGTCCAGTATATAATTAAATACACGCCATGCTAAGGCAGCGTGCAGGAGCACTAATGTGTTCATGCTGCACCCGTGAAGTGTCCAGCTGGGCAGCCATACATGCTTGCAGATTACTGCCAGGCAGTTTTATTCCTCAAATCCTGACTCTTACCCCACTGTGCCCCTTGCTGGCAGAAAAAAGCTAGAGTGGTCTTCACCCAATTCACACTGTATCAGCTCTCACCTCAGGGTTGGGGTTTAAGTCCAAGGGGGGCTAAAACTGCTCCACTTTTCAAAATTACTCAGCACATTCAACATCAATCATTAAGTCAGTTCTGTGACCTGCTTTCTCATAATTATTTAATGTCTGTTGCCTCAAAATCATGTAGACCCTGTTACAAGATTATAATTCCCCACAACTTAACCATTATAAAACATTAAATTTTCCCTTTGAGGTAATCCTTCAAGTCCTGCATAGTAATGAGACTACTGACTCAGCTGATCTGGAAAATCCCGCTGACACCAGCCGATCTCAAGCACCCTACTGACTTCAGCTGGTCCAGAAACCCCTCACAAGAAGTTGACTTACTAAAGAATGCAGTTTTCATGTGCTGACAATTTCATCTCCCTCACCCCCACCAATCAACGACTCCAATTCTCCAGCCACTCACCTTCCATAATCCCCTTAAAAACTCCAGCCTAAAATTCTTTGAAAAACTGGATCTGAAAATCTACCCCCATCTCCTTGTCCAACGCTCTGCAGTAATTAAACTTTCTCTGCTACACCACTGCTGTCTGCATAATTGACCTATTACTACACAGCAGACATAACTGTTGATCCTATAACAATAATACAATAAGTCTTCACTCAATGTTGTCAACAGTTTCTTGGAAACTGCAACTTTAAGTGAAATAATGACTAACAAAACCACTTTTACCATAGGCTAACTGATGTAAATAAGAGTTAAGTTCCTGTGGCATTTTTCTGGTCACAAAACCATCACCATGCTTATAAATAAAAACCAAAACACTTCTACTGTTGAATATTGAATAAATGTAGGCTATACATACATTTAAGAAAGATTAATAAAAACAAGTAAGATAATTACTTACTTGTGTATTCCAGTTCAGGATGGCGGGTGGGTGGAGCCTGTCCTGGCTGCTCAGGGTACATTGAGACCATGTAGATACACCAATTCCAGGTGAGTTATGAAGCTTAGGTATGGGCACAGCTTTTGGATGTGAGAGGAAACCAGAGGACCTCGAGAAAACCCACATAAACATGGGGAGAACACACACACTCCACACAGTGGCCCTGGCCAAGAATCATTTCTTTTCTTCATGAATGCTGTAATGAAACAATGTTAACAAACAATGTTAAACAGAATGACATTATTCAAGGACCTGCTATACAGGTTGAGAATACCCATGCCCAGGTGAGGGCTAGAGCCAGACAATGGTGGCCTGGTGAGTATATTTGAATAGAGCAATGTTTCTAGGGGTGCAGAGGCAGACAGCCTTTGATAGAAGCCCAAGAGGGGTTTTAGAATTTCCAAAAACCACTTTTTCTCTTTCGGGTGCCTGCCTGTTACTTTCGAAAAGACTTCTTTTACTAATACTGATTTGTTAAAAATCTGCCTATAAGATCTGAAGTTAAGATTTTGGACTCTTTATTCTCTTTGGATCAACCCTTTCCTTGAAGTCAGTTGTATTAGTCAGGGTTCTCTGGAGGGACAGAACTAATAGGATATATATATATATATATCTCCTATAGGATCTGTCATACGGCTGATAGGATATATATATATATATATAAAAGTTTATTAAGCATTAACTCACATGATCACAGGGTCCCACAATAGGCCATCTGCAAGCTGAGGAGCAAGGAGCCTATCCAAGTCCCAAAACTGAAGAACTAGGAGTTTGATGTTTGAGGGCAGGAAGCGTCTAGCACTGGAGAAAGATGTAGGCTGGGAGGCTAGGCCAGTCACACTTTTTCACGTTTTTCTGCCTGAAAAGGGTGGATTGCCTTCCCCAGCCCACTGACCCAAATGTTAGTTTCCTTTGGCAACACCCTCACAGACACACCCAGGAAACTTTGCATCCTTCAATCCAATCAAGTTGACACTCAGTATTAACCATCAGAGCAGTATTTGTAGCAACCTACAGTTTCGTGGACAGGGTTTGGTCAGGACTGGGGAGGAATGGTGATGGTGACAGAGAAAGCAATGGATTGAAAGACACAAGGAACATAGCAACCTCCTACCCTCTCAAAAGCTTAGCCTCCGACATGAGTGTGATGCCACTGTCTATTTAAAATACTGTTGACTCTAATATTGTCATTAGTGGTCTTGTTTATTGCTGTGCACTCTCATCTTCAGCATAGCTGGACACACACTTATTTTCCCTCAACCTCTTTTTCTTCACGTGCTCCTGCTTTTTGACTGTCTTCCACTTTTAGGTTGATTGTGCTTTGAGGCAGCCACAGCACCTCCTAACACGTGAGATTAGCTCGAGGCTAAGTAAGAAATTGTGTTCAAGCCACTTGTTGGCTTATTAGAAATGAACTGGATGTTGCTATAGTCTTTTGCTGGCGGCTTACACAGCGCAGGCAGTGAAGTTTATGGAGCATATCATTAGGGCCAGGTTGAGGTGTGAGCTGGAACTCCAGAAAGACAGGGAGAGCCTTGTTGGGGGCACTAATTCCTTCCTGCCTTAGCGATGCTCTAGACATGCATTTTGAGGAATGGTGGAGGTCATCAGGGAGGAGTAAAGTGGGAAATAAGTGACGAAAAGGAGAAATGACAGTTATCATATATTCAGAGATCTGTCATATGGCTGATGGAGTTTATTATTCTGCATTCTACACAAATTCTCTCTTTTTTTTGGCTCATGTACACTCAAAAGAATCTTCAAAAGCTATATACTCCTTGCATATTTGTAGTTTGTTCTCTAAACAATTTTCTCATAAGTTTAATAGTTCAAATGATGTAATTTCCCACTTTTGCCAGATTATCTCTATTTTGTAAATTTTTTTTATCAAAGCCTTATAATGTAGATTTTATCATTCACCTTATGGAAAGTGTAAGCCATATAATCCAGTTGGCAAAGCCAGTCCTTATGGTCAAACTGATCAGCTAAATTACATTTGCTTTATGTTGAAAAAATGTCTGAACTAATTTTCCAATTCAAAGACATGTGTTTTTATCATGGCCACTTCACCTTTGAATTCTAATTCATAAATGGACTGATACATGGATGGATGAATGGATAAATGAGTGGATGAATGAATGGATAAATGAGTGGATGGATGAATGAATAGATGATTGAGATAGATAAATAGATGAATGAATGGAAAATGGATGGATGGATGGATAGATGGATAGATGAATGGATGATGAGTGGATGGATGGATGGATGGATGATGGATGGATGGGTGGATGGGTGGGTGAATGGATGATAAATGGATGGGTGGATGGATGGATTGGTGCCTGGGTGGATTGGTGGGTGGATGGAAGGATGGATGATGGATGGATGGGTGGATGGATGGATGAATGGATGATAAATGGATGGGTGGATGGATGGATTGGTGCCTGGGTGGATTGGTGGGTGGATGGATGGAGGGATGATGGATAGAAGGATGGAAGCTTAGCATAAGTTGATTCTCTAGATGAAATAAGGCACTGCTGTCTTCAATATTTCTTAAGGACTCTCTATTTGCTCTTCTGCCACAGGACGTTCTCTTAGGAACCATGCATTTTGAAACTGTCCTTTTGTTTGATGTCCAGATTTTTCTGCATGTAGGAATAAGATTCAGGCTGGCTGAGAGACATGTGGTGTAAAATGGAAAGGCAGGTATAAAGAAGATGATCTTTTCAAGCAGGTCAACCTGAGACTGAGTACCTATGGCAGTTGAGGATCTTGAAAGTGACTCTTAAACTGACAGTATTTTAGTACTTCCTGGAAACTCCTCATGTATTTCACACCACCCCAGCTTGAAAAGCAGTGCCCTAGAAGAGAAAATGAGAACTGGTGGATAAAGTGAAACTATCTAAACACAAAGTGGCCTGCTTAATTTATTATGTAGGTTTTTTTTGTCATTGCAGTTATTTACACAGAATCCTGGCGGCCAGTTGTCAAGGATGCTGCAGGAGGGCCCCTTGCATTGAATATAAATTTGATTGGAGAGTATTTAAAAGTTCCCTTCCAACTCAAAAATCTATGATATTCTAGAAAGGGTGGCTCAATCTATGATGTGCATTGAGTGGATCTTAATATTATTTCAGAATCCTGACAGTACAAAAGGACCTCATTATCTCTTAATAAACAGTGAGTATTTATTTTCTCTTTAATGGTCTTTGTCTCTCTGTTTTTACACATTGGTTCCATCTTCTGAAGCCACCTACTGCTTGCTGCCACTTAGCTAACAGGAGCTGTAATCTGCTTAATAGTACACAAATTGAGTTTTTTTTTTTTTTTTTTTTACTTCAGAAGCATGAAGGTCTTAAAGTGTATTAGAAAGTACATATGGGCTGGGTGTGGTGGTTCACGCCTGTAATATCAGCACTTTGGGAGGCCAAGGTGTGTGGATCACTTGAAGTTAGGAGTTAGAGACCAGCCTGGCCAACATGGTGAGACCCCGTCTCTACTAAAAATACAAAAATAAATTAGCGAGGCATGGTGGCATGTGCCTGTAATCCAGCTACTCTGGTGGCTGAGGCAGGAGAATCACTTGAACCTGGGAAGCATATGTTGCAGTGAATGGAGACCATGACACCGCACTCCAGCCTGGGCAGCAGAGTAAGTGAGTAAAAAAACCAAAAGAAAAAAGAAAGTACATATGAAGGCGACACTTAATTCTGGGTTAAGGGACATTTTAGGGAGCTGGGGTACTGTGCACAGGTTGAAAAGAGCGGAGAGAAAGGCTGGCCTATTAACTCAGTTTTCCCATCTTGGCAAGGAAAGTTTGTATTAGACGTGTACTGTTTGTTTCTCTTACAATCAAAAAAGGAGTAGAATACTGGCAAGTTTTCTATCTGGGTTTCTGTGATAGTTCTGCCCTAGCAGGTCTGAACTGGAAGCTGGTAGGGGCGTGGATTGGTGGAGTAAGGAGGGAGGTGTGCGGGGAGCCATCTTTTATCGTATCATTTCCTGAGGCCCCACAACGACTTCCTTTACTACTTCCAACACCTAAAGATAATGGCACTGGTTCCACAGCAAGTGTGGGAATGATTTTACACAATAGTATCTGGGAAAATATTTACTTCTGGCCCACTGGCAAAGGATTGGCCTTTTTATATTGTTCTGAAGTTACCTTCAGAGGAGGTTCTTCCCTGAAAAGTCACAGCTGAAGGAACTCACTGCAGACGGTGGGTAGTATTGGTTTTCATTTGTTGTCTTTGTTAGTTTTGTTCTTCTATATTTTGGTCTGAACCGCTATTGATTGTTTCCATTTCAAGCTAACCCAGGCAGCACAATAATGTAGCCAATAACTTCTAACATATCCATCCTGCAGGTGGAACTGGTTATAGCAGTCAGGATTTTAAAGGCACTTTGTTTTGTGGAAGCCAGAATAGGGGAGTTGTCACACCTGGAGATCTGTTTGCATCAGTGGGTCAAAGATTTAATAAGCTAGAATATTATCAAAATTCCGTTGGCCCTATCAAACTAAATGTCAAAGAATCATCCCTCTGACATGACTATACCACACTCCACTTTCTACCTGATTTATAGCTTCTAAGTGGCTGTTTGTATCAGAAGACAAATCACACATTTGTCAACTCTATGAATTAACTGCTTGAAGGAGAATGGTTTGATTCAGAAAGGTAAGTTAGTTCAGACAAGGAGCGTTTAGTAAGTGTTATGACAAAAACATTGGCTGAGATTAAGCCAAATACATACACAGCCTACATGGGTATTAAAAATTGTTTCCCATAAATAAAACAAATAAAAGACTTTTGAAAATCGAAGTCCCATTTTTTAATGGGAAAGAACAATTGGTAATATGAATTAGGGAAAAAAATCTGATAGATACATGCATTATAGGCAGGCTATTATGATGACAGACATGTCACTCAGTGAATCCAGAACATTAATAGTGGATTTTCATGTAAATATCCTAGCCCACTGCACTGTCTAGAATGAAGAGAAACTCTATGAAGAGAAGCATGATGCAATCATTTTTTTAAAAAAGAATTACAAAGGAACACTAAGGTAGTGATCAAAAGATTTTAAAAATTGATGCAAGCATCATTTTTGGGGGTTAACCTTTGCTTACATGCTGATGAGCCCATCATGTTTTGGGTGTTACCAGGGGTTCAGAGCTCACGTGTGGTCTTCAGGTGCATCTTACTCATCTTTGGTCTACTGAGGTTTGCATGCTCAGCATATGGGAATCACAAGACACCCTCTGGGTCCCAATAAAAATATCCAGCCCTATGAAAGCACCTGGATTATTTTTCCTGGTGTCTGAAGGCAGTTTTTTCCTCCTGCAGAGATTTCTGATTTCTCAGATATTTCCCAATAGCAAATTGGCAAATGATTGGTGTCAAAATAGGCAGAATAAAAACTTGGGGGTTGGAGATGTGAGTTGAAATGTCAGGAACATCTCTCACTGGCTGCCTTGCCTTCGACAACTCTCTTTCCCTTTTGTTGCAAGCTTGAGTTAGTAATTCTACTCTTACAAACCACGGCTAAAATACTCTCTTTAGAAACACAGTGCTAAAGAGAGCGAGCGTCTCCGTAATTCAAGGCTCTCATTCCAACGTGATTCTCATCATTATCCTCCGTATAACTGAAATGAAAACCAATCTTTTACAGACTGTTACTATGAAGGATCCTTCTGCCTTTTCATAACCTGTGTGCTGTTGTTTAATTCTCATGGAGAATGACAAGTTCCACTAAAATATGCACATGGCATCTCCAAGAAACAGAAGCAAGAATTAAACTGAAGGGGTGGTAGGCAAAAAAGGCCAAGAATGACCATAATTAGACCAAGGAACTTCCACTTCCAAGCCGTAGCTGGCTGCATCCTCTTCATAACTCTGTAAACGCTCTGGACCACAGGACTTCTTTTCAAAAAAGTTCTCTCTGTCTATACTCTTCCAAGCCTTTTTAGGTGAGATTCAACTTCAATGAAAGATCATTCATGCTTATTGCTTAAGTTATGTTAATTTTTAATGCTTTTAAAAAATGCTGGATAGTTAAAAAATATATCTGACTCCTGTGATAGAAACATGTATTTCAAGGGTGAAATATGTCACAAATAAAATAATTGTGGAAAATATTTAAATCAATTGATTGGTCATATTTTGTAAAATTTCTTCTCCATGTAACCATTTGGATAAGGAAGCGGCAAAGCTCCCCCAAAAGCCATCTATCAACTCCCAACAAAGTACTTTTCAGTTAAAAGTCAACTCATACTTAATGGATATTTCCAACACTGACATATTCTTATGGTTTATTAATCTTCCATACTTTTAGCCAATGTTTCTTTCCATAGTCAAGATTTCATATTGCATAAATGCGTGCAGCAAATTAAGGAAGACTTTAACACAATAGAAAACTTTTCTTCTTAAATCTCATATGAGTTTTATGTAAAAATGTCTACTGTGATAGAGTAGTGAGAAAAGCAGTTCCTTTTCTGGCCACCTACATTGATCTAAATGGTAAGTGTAATAGCATGAAATAGCAAAACAGAGACAGAGAGGGGATGCCCAGTGTTTCAGTGAGCACAGGTTGAAATTGTAAACTGAGGATGAAGATATGAAGATGTAATGACTGGCAGAAAAAGTCGTAAGGGAGAGAAAAAAATATATATGTATGTGTATATATATTATCTCTCTCTTTCCATATGTAGCTGTATTTATAGCTCGCTCTCTCTCTCTTTCTCTTGCATTCCTTCTTGTTCTTTCTTGCACTAAAGACCAAAGAGGCAACAGTTGGTTTCTATGGGACAGCTTATGAAACAGTAAGATAATCATGAAGTGGCCAGGCATGCCATTCAAAAAAATGTCGTTTCTTGCCCAGAGTAACTTCAGTTTGTACCTTCACTTCCAGCAATTTTAAAGTCAGTGTAATAAAATATGAAGCTTGTTTTTTTTTTTTCTCCAGTGGGAAAATATTTTCTGTGGGGTCTAAAAGAAACAAAAATACATCTGAAAAGAAAAAAAAGATAATTATTCCTTAAAAAAGGGAAAATTCCCTTTCCGTATTATGTGTCTACAGACAAATATTTTTCTTCACATGCACTTTTGGAGTAAAGACTATATGTGTAGCTATAGTTTACACTTGCTTATACTCCTCTAAACACATGGTCAGGAAGTATTTGGATTATGATGGTATGATGATGGTTGTTAAAGAAAGTTCTTTTGCACCTGAAAAAGAAAGATAAGTCAAGGCAAATAGCAGTCCGTTCATCATTATCCTTTCAATGAATTCTACCCTTTTATAAAATAAAAAGCTGCAGCTGTATTATAGGCCCTGGATTAAATAAAAGCAAACCACACTGTTTGTTCAATAATAGTTTTATTTACTTATTTCACTGTTAACTTGGGGATAATATTCACCACAAAGTTGCAGGCATCATTTTATAGTACAGACTACAGACGATTGACTTTTTCAAGATTAAAAATGAACATGGTTTGTGACACACCTGAAATGCCTACTGAGGAAGTGCTGGCCACGAGGTAATAAAAAAAGGTAAAATTCAGTGCCTTTGGCAAAGATGTGGACACTGTTTTAGATGCGAGTATGATACATGCCCTTTGCTTACAAAGCAAATATACACCCATCTGTTTTTGGACTGCGGTTTCTCTATCCACCGGAGAGCATCTTTAAATGATTCACAGACATTTCCCTGAGAGCTTCCTGCCAAGAGAAATCAGCATGCTGATTCACCATCGTGGAAGCCCAGTTTTATGTAATTATTTCTCAAGCCTGCACCAAACTTGGTAACAGTTCCTATATTTAAAAGAAAGAAGGGCCTTGCCCAAACTGTGGCCATCGCATAGCTCTAAGCAGACGCCCAGAGGAAGTTTGAAGTGTTACATGTAGGAGGCTGGAAATGCCCATGTACTGGATGAGGAATGGATAGAAGGGAGATCATGTGTTTGATTGCTTGCAGAACAGGATACACGATTGTCTCCTAATAACTTTCCACACCAAGCAAAACTACATGCAAGGATTTTTAAGCCAAACTACAGATCTTCACTTGTACAGAAAACTATGTTTATGAACTCTCCAGGCCCTCCAGATACTTCTTTTACTAAGGCAAGTAACCGAGAAGCCTGTTTCAAAAGAATTATCCCTTCCATGAATTCTACTCTTTTATACAATAAAAAGTTTCTCTTTGATGACCAATCCAGTAAAGTTTCTGAGTTCTAGGGATAAAAGAGAGAGTTAATTTTCTTTTTCCTTTTTGGACCCTAAATTATTTGTTCACAATTTCAAATCTATTTAAAATATTTCTCCTTATTGCTCAGTGATATTTTATTAGATAACCATCATATTTGTGACCATTTTCCATTTCCCAGCCAAATAACTCCTGACTACAGTAGCAGCATGGGACATTGATGTGCACAGAATTTTGATAATATTTGTTATATTAATAAGGAGGTTATTTGATATTCAACATTTATTGAATATATGCAATTTGCCAGATTCTGTGTGAGCCACAGGATACAGAGTGATGAATAAGACCCAATTACTATCATCAAGGAACTCACAGAATACAGGATAAAAATAGTTTTGAGTTTTGTATGTGAACTGCAGGACTGCTAAGCATTTTGGACTCCAAGAAAGAACAATAGTAAGCTTTATATTCTGGGGATAACCTTTTTAGTTTAAGGTAGGATTGCCGGATTATAATTTGGGTGCAGGAAGTTTTACTAATGCTTCTTTGCAGTGGAGAGTATGGCCCCTTTATCTTTTACATAGAATGCAACTGAGACGTGAGCCCCTTTGGTTCTCTAGATGATTTTTTGGGGGTGGTCTCAGCCCAGACCAGAGTGGTAGGGTCAGAACTTTGTGTGAGTCTCTGTGGTTCTACCAGAACAAACATAGGCCTGGTGTTCTAGCAACGCATTTGGATAACTTCCATATATCCAAATGCACTACCCATCTCTGCGTGAAGCTGTGAACGTGATGCGTGCCTAATAATACTAACACTTGCTCATTTCTGAGCCATACAACAAATGCAGTTACAAACTCATGTGGAGTATAGTCATTTTATGAACTAGATCTTCTTTACTCATTTTTATTATCTTATCATGAGCCTCCCTTCCCAGACATTAACACTAAAGCCAAAAAAAGAAAATGGAATTCTCCAGTTCTAAAGAACACTGGGTTACCTTTCTAGAAACCTTTCTCTTAGGTGTGCAATGTTGACTCACACAACATTAATGCTGGGAGAGGCTGAATATTTAGAGTCATCAAAACAGGAGAAGAGAGTGTAACTTTAGTGTGTAGAAAGGAAGTAGTAAAATTGCCCTTGAACCTATTAAAGGCTGGAGTTGATACTGTTTAAATAAGTTTGTTGCACGTAGCATCGGAGCAAAATATTCTTTCAGAGGAGGTGCTAGAAGTAGGGTTGTTTAGGTTAAACAAATAACTTTGGAGTGTTGTAATCAGTTTCAGTTCTATTATGAGAAATGCTATTGTAAAACCAAGGCAAACACTTGCTACCCAGAAACTCTATTTTGTGAGGTTGCCTGACCTCAGGTGCTGGATTGGAGTGGTATTTGAAACCATACTACTCTGGGTTTACCAACAAATATCAAAGCTTCCTTGGTTAGCTTCCAAATTTCAAGATTTTGTGGTGTTGAAATATAGTAAGTAAATACCTTTACAGAATATAAAATCTGAAATCTTCCAGCATTCACCCAATATACCATTTTACTTTCATCATGGTAGTTGCTGACCTCAGTTTTGACCGATTTGCCATTAGAAGGCAAATTAGAGAAGCTTTGGTGTTGTTGTTTAGTTTGAGCAATGAGGAGAAAACCCAGAAAGTTTAGGTTAAGTGACAAACATGCCTAAGGACAGGTAACTAAGCAGTGACCAAACTGGGCCGGGAACTTCAGGTTCCTCATCCTAAATTCATTGCTTCTTTGACTTTACTGCACTATCTTCACTTGTCCTCCGAAGCTGTCAGGAGAAGATTGTGCAATTTCCTGGAATATGTCCCCATCCTTGAATCATCTCTACTCAGATAAGTACAGGACACCCTGGCTGATCCCTGGAATCCTTCTCTGTGTCACTCTGGTATTAGACTTCTCCACTGTGACAGAGCGTTGGCATCCTTCTTTCCTCCCTGAGTCAGAGCTGAAACAGCCAACTTTGCAGCAGAGCTCTGTGCTCCGGCTTCTCTCTCGATACATGAAGGGGCTCCCAGCGCTCTGCAGAGCAATGAACCCTGCCCATGGGTAACATAGGAAGCCTGACAGAGAAAATCGATAGGCCTTCTAGATCTTTAGCCACAGCAGGGTCTAACTCTTAGGCTTCTTGTTTGTTTTCATTCCATCAGAGTCTACAACTATTGTACACTAAAGGGTAAAGAGAAATGAAAAAATGTAGAGACTCAAGACTGGGCTTAAGAGGAAAAGGGTGATTAGGGGAATAGGGAGGACTAGCATAGAGGCCACAGGGAGATGATGGGCAAAGGAGAGCAGAGCCGAGGGAACTAGGGGGCCAGAGAGAACTCACTTCTCCTAACCATCTGGTAATGCCTGGAGAATGGAGAATGTGTGTGTGTGTGTGTGTGCTTGTGAGAGAGAAAGAAGGAAGAAGAGGGAGAAAGAGAGAGAGAGGCAGAGAGAGAGAGAGAGAGAGATTCTCCGTGTGTAGTTTATTTTAGGTTTGATCATTTTCTTCTTTCAATCAAAGTGGCTAATCTTGAAATCTCTGCAAACCTCATGCATATGGCATGAAATAATTCGATTCCCAGTTTGGGATGAAGACATTTTGATCTTATGTAAGTGCTGAATATCTCCTGTAATGACAAGCCCTTTGAGAAATGCATGTGTAACTAAGGTCCAATTATAAATACTCACTACATCTTCAATTATACTTTTAAATTCTTCATATTCAAAAGAACCTATTTTGCTTGTTTTCTTTCTCTGAAAATGACCCAAGAAATGGACAGACCGTTCTATAAATGGCCATGTCTACTATAAAGTCAGTAGATAGTATTTAAATGCAGCTTTCATCCGTAAGAGGCTTAAAAACAATTCTATAATAAAATCAGTAAAACAAAAAAGGGAGACCTAGAGTCTTGGATTTGTTCCTTTTCTGCCATTACTAGCATCACAAAAGGACAAGGATAAGGAGATAATAATGTTTAAGGAGATTGTAAGTGACTCTCAAAGTTCTGCTACATTTCAGGGTTTCTCCTTTTCTCAAATTTAATTCTATTTTTTTTTTTTAAATAAAAGAAACAGCCCTTTTGGGAGGGAGGCAAGATAGGAGTTTCCAAAAGGATGGGAAGTGCCGAAGTACTGGGACACTTGAATAAGCTTTCACATATTTATTAGTGCCAGGCCAACTTGAGAAATAAAATATAGATGCAATTGCTTACTAGATGTTTCACAGGTGGATAGTATGACATTCTGTAGTTTGCTGTGTATATATTAGAAAATCGTCTGTTTTATTCTTGTTCTTTGGTTGAATGTGGGCCCCAAAAAATCATTCTTACAATTATGCTGATTGTTTTTTTTTTCCCTGTGTAAAATGATTTCAGACACAGTGGTGGAGCTTTGTTCAGTTCCCATCGGATTTAACTAAAGAGTGGTTTTAAACATTTATGTTGAAGTGACAGTTGACTTTTTATTACCTAGAAAGAGTTAGGTGCTTGCTGATGCCAACAGGATGACATGTTTCTTCTTCTTAGCCACAGGAAAGCTCAATATACTCTATTCATTGCTCAAGTCGACTTTAAAGAATCACTTTCAAAGGACACCATGGCTGACGACTGAAGAGTAATATTTATCAACATTAAATAAACACTTGGTGTAGTATCCATAAATATTTCTGCATATAAACATAACACGAAATTAAATAGTTCAGATACACAGACACCACTGAGTACACTTCCACTGTTGTCAAAGTCGTCTGTAAACACCACCTCACACTGAATACAAAAGCAGCTTCTACCCAGCTCTGGGTTCACAACACGAATGCCCTGTACAAAGGGAAGATATCTCCGCGGCCCTCCCACCTCCCTCCCCTCCCTCTCCCCAAACAGCCCCGGCAACAAGAAAAGAAACCCCAACAGCTAGAGCAGCAACAACAACGACAATGACGGCAGCACCCCATCCCCTCCCCAGATGAAACAGTTAACATTTTGGTCAATTCAAGGGAGAATGCAAAAAAACAATTTTTTTTTCCCCAAAAGGTAAGGAAATCAATTTGAAGCATTACTTTTCAGAGTGGAATTCTTTCTTCAGAGGACATGTAACTTCCTAAACCTCACCTATTCCTGGGTGAAGCTTACACAATGACACCAGAAAGCACTGGCCACAGCTGAGTAACAAAGGTGCAAGCCCTGTTTTCCTTTAGAAGGCGCCATTCAGCAAGAATCAAACACAATGTTCTCCTTCATTCTGTCTTACCATTTTTTTTTTTTTGCTTTGCCATATATATATATACACACATATATATATATTGCTGTGTATGACATTCAAACGTGACACTATTGTTGAGTTTCAAGCAGTTTAGATAGCAGAAATTTTGTTTTGAAACATTCAGATTTAGATGATTAAATTCAAACGTGTGGAAGTGGTTCATTCTTTGAGCTCAGAGGGGCCCCGATTTAGCTCTGTTGAGACATCAACAAAGGAGATTGCTTAACACCAAGTCTGGCGAAGCCACGGTGCTCAGCTGACTCATGAGCCTGTCCGCTCTGCACAGACCTGCTGGGAAGGCCTGGCTGCTCTCTGTGGAAAACAGCCCTGGTTTCAAAAACATTAAACTGGGCTTATTTCACGTTAATGTTGCATTAGGATCCTAGAGAACTTCAGTTACCAAAGTACTGAAAGCGTATATTGCAGGAATAATTTGCCAGTTCAGTGTTTCCCATGATATTATATACACTATGTGTGTGCGTGCAGAACTCACACATATATATATATACTTAAGTATTTTTATTTGTACGAAACTTGAACTGCACAAAACAGTACTTTGCAAGAATCAAGAATCAAGTCCACAAATAGAGTTTAACAACACACCAAAGAAAAGACAGGAAGCTCTATTGGGACAAGAAGATTCAGCTTTGCAACGTATGAAATAATTTTGGAACCACAGATTCGTTAGCCTGCAGTGTTCCACTTGGGGTCTGGATTCCCACTTTTGGGATCCTTGGGAAGAATGTGGGAACTGGGTCAGCTACGCTCATCTGAGATTCCAAAGCTAATGGGAATTAAAGGACCCAGGCAAATCAATTTGGGTATATAATTGCCGTAAAGCAATATTTTTCTCCTCTTTAAGAAAAAAACATGTAAAGTCTATTTCAGAATAAATTTCTTTATATTCAGTAGTATGTTTTTTTTTTTTGCTGAATTGGTATTGACTTTTTCTATTAAAATGGGTTTATTCAATGGATCAGTAAACAGGCAGCTTCTTTCACATCTGGGTGATAAAACCATTTTTATCATCACCAGAAGTCACCCCACCCTTGCCTTCCTCCTCCTAAGGTCTGTGGGTTGATGTGTGCGTTTTGTCACTGCTATTGATAAAACCTCATTCTACAAGGCCTGCTCGGGTGCGCGCTTGTGAAAAATGACCGACTGTCTCTGCTGGTACTGCTGCTTGCGCCTCTTTTTTTTGTCACACTGGCACAGCAGCAGCATCTTGAAAGTGGTTCTGAATGTTTTGTTGCACAGAGCATAGCACACGGGGTTCACGGTGCTGTTGATGTAGCACAGCCAGTAGCCCAGATTCCAAAAGGTTTTGGGTATGCAGCTGTCACAAAAGGTGTTCACCAGAACCATGATGTTGTATGGGGTCCAAGTGATGATGAAGGCAAGCAAGATCGCACTGAGGGTCTGGGCTGCTTTCTTCTCCTTGACGAGGGACATCCTTTTCCGCTTAGTGATCTGACTTCTGGTCTTCAGAGCAAACCTCTTGGCCAGAGTGGCTTCCTTGAAGGACAGAGGTAGAGTGGCCGTGGTCTTACCCACTGAGGAGTTGACGTCAGAAGTCTTGGCTGTGTCCACGGCTGACTCTAGCTGGATGGGAAGCTTGGAGAAGCTTTTTGGAAAACTGCCTCCATCGTCCACGCTCTTCTGGGCCTGCAGTTTGCTGCCTTTCCTCTCCAAGTCCACCATCCCCAGCTCCTCCTCAGGCACCTGCAGGTTGTCCGATGAGGGTAACTTGGTGGAGTTGAGGATGGTGCTGTGACCCGGAAGCTTGAGCACGATGGAGTAGATGGCTCTCGTCTCGGAGCCAATGTCCTCCTCGTCGGAGGAGGCGGAGTTCTCCAGGGAGGCAGCAGCATCATTGTTGTTCCAGCTGTCACTGCTGCTGTGGTCTTGGTCCATCTGCTCGGAGCTGGGTTTCCAGCTCTTGGTTGTGAACCAGAAGTGGCAGCGGCCATACTTTCTCCTGTTGGAGCGTTTCATGCTTTGCTGTTGAAGTTCGTAACTGCTGCAGCTTCGAGAACTGCCCGTGGGGTGGACAAAGTTTTCTGTCTCTGCCTCTGTCCCAGAGGCTTGCAGCCCAGCAAGCTCTTTGGTACGCTTTTCAGTTTCCTTATAGATCCTCCAGTATAAAATAGTCATAATGGTGACAGGCATATAAAAAGCAGCGATGGCTGTGCCAAAAGTAATGGTGGGCTCACTGAGGAACTGAATGAAGCACTCTCCCGGAGGGACGGTTCTCTTTCCAACAAAGTATTGCCAGAACAAGATGGCAGGAGCCCAAAGGACAAAGGAGATGACCCAAGCCAGACCGATCATCACACCAGCTCTCTTTGTTGTTCGTTTGGCTCGGTACGTGAGCGGCCTCGTGATGGAAAAGTATCTGTCAAAGCTGATGACCAGAAGATTCATAACAGAGGCATTGCTGGCTACGTAGTCAATGGCAAGCCAGAGGTCACAGGCCAAGTTCCCTAAGGCCCATCGATTCATGATGATGTAGGTCGTAAACAGATTCATTGAAATGACCCCGATAATCAGATCGGCACAGGCCAGGCTTAAGAGGAAGTAGTTGTTGACCGTCTTCAGCTGCTTGTTGACCTTAAATGACACAATTACCAGGATGTTGCCGATGATGGTCACCAAGGCCAGGATGCCCGTTAAGAAAGCGATGAAGACCACTTGCCAGACGGTGTGACCTCCCAGAGGGTCATCGGTGGTACCGTTTGGAGAGGAGAAATTCCCAGCTCCTCGAGAAACATTGTAGCTGCCGAAATGAGTGATGGTTCCCGGGGGCAGCCCTGCATCGGAGGGGCTGTGTATCCAGGAAGAGCTGATGTTTGGAAACAAAGGCGAGGTTGTACTGTTATTGTGCAAGGACATTGTGACTGTCTGACATAGTCTGGGGGAAAGAGAGAAAAGACAGAGTTAGAAAAATTTCTGCCTTTATTTGTTTGTTCTTTGCATTACATACGTTAAAAGACATGGAAGGCCTATTACAGGATGCTGAATCTCTATGAAGCCAAACATTACCAGGTTCATTCTCTTATTTTAAATGAGTGGAGTCTAGGGCAGAGAGACATGGATTTGTTTGAGATAGTATTATATAATTGGTGGCATGCACTGAACACTGTGCTTTTTTCCCACATTTTCCTCATTTCTAAATATATTCCATGTAATTCTGTTACTAGACAAAATCGCCCTTACTTCTCTTATTTTGTAAAGGTGAAAAATATCAGACATTTCTATTACAAGTATCCAAGCAGCTTTATCTTCATGCTAAATTGATAACTTGACTTGATTTGCATTTTATTTATCTGGGCATTTACCCATCTGAGGCTTCAGAAATACGCAACTTTAAGGTGATACCAGCCATTTAAGCCTCACTAAAATGTGCAATGCCAACTTAGAGAAGGGATAAAACCAATGTAAATCAATTCATACTATATTATCTCTTTGAGACAGGATCAAAAAAGTAAGATATCAGTTCCTTGTAAGGACTGGTAACACGACTATCTCCTGGAAAGCTATCTTCTACTTGATAACATGCAGATGCACTTTTAGCAGAATGTTTTGAATGGACCAAACCAGCTTTAAATATTTCTAGTATTTAGATATTTTAGATCCGAGCATGAAAACGTATTTTAGCATGTCGCACATATGTGAGCAAATGGACACACCCACACACATTTGCATATAAAAACTGCAAAACTGCAACTAGTGCTTTCACACACTTGTTGCTAGAGTATATGAACAACTAAGAACCATTACAATTAAGGTGCCACCAGTAAGACCCCCTTGGTGTCACTGTTGGCCTTGGTTGTGACCTGTACTATTCTCTCAGAGCCTCCAGGGCTGTACTTCTGGGACACCACTGGCTCAGGAATTCACACACCGCCAGCCACCATATACTAGATAAGCAAATCATTCCTCAATCAGTGTCGTTCTATGAGTTCCAAGTTTGATCAGCCCAGCAAAAATCTATTGTGTACCCTGCTACTACACTTATGCTCTTGGTTAAAAAAAAATCTTCAACAATAAACTCTTACAGATAAACATACATATGCAAGTGCATTGCAAGAGTCCTAAATCAAGCCTTAAGGTATTGAATGTCAGAGTTTTCTCAGTGTCTCTCAAAGCAGTAGTCAGATTCATACAGAGCCTTCTGGAAAGGCTTTCTGGCATAGCAGGAAGACTATGGGGTCAAAAGGCCTAGGTTCAAATCTGTTTGACCACTTACTGGAGGTGAGATCTCAGATATTTAACTTCTTTAAGTCCAAGTTTTCTCATTGAAAAATGGGAATGATAATTTTCTGTATAATAGAATCAATTGTTGATAAATTCTTTCCAGAATTCAGTAAGTGACCAAAGAAGCTTCGTTTCTCATCAAAATGTTTTAACATATATAAAGTACTTAGAACAGGGGCTGATACAGTAAATGCTATGTGAGTATCTGTGATTATTATCTTATTCTTTTTATTGAACAATGAGCTCTCTTTGCTTTGGCTGCCAGGATGCTCAGAGCTAAATTTAGTGCAATAATAAATGTTAGTAGAAATTATTTATTGGACATTTACTATGTGGTACGTGTTGTGCAAATGCATTGTATGCATTATTTAATTTATTTATTATATTTTTTGAGACAGAGTCTCGCCCAGACTGGAGTGCAGTGGTGTGATCTTGGCTCACTGCAGCCTCTGCCTCCCAGGTTCAATTGATTCTCATGCTTCAGCCTCCAGAGTAGCTGTGATTACAGACATGTGTCACCTTGCCTGGCAAATTTTTGTATTTTTAGTAGAGATGGGGTTTCACCATGTTGACCAGGCTAGTCTCAAACCCCTGGCCTGTAGTTATCTGCTCATCTTGGCCTCCCAAAGTGCTGGGATTATAGGCGTGAGCTACCATGCCTCATTTAATCCTTAAATAACCTCATTTTACAGAAAGGAAGTCACATTTAAATAATCTGTGCAAGGAATTGAGCTAACAAGGTGATGTGTGGGAAGACCTAAAGAGATCCATCCTGATAATCTGAACCCACAGCCTCCATATGTAACTGTGAGGCTATGTTGCCTCTCCACCAGCTCCTTCCAGGTGTCCTATACAACTAGCGCCTCCTAGCTGGTTAAAAATCGTCATACGCCTCCTTAAGGTGGAATTGATGTGCATTTAAAAATAATGAGGTACTCTTTATCACTTGAAACAATGGCAAAGATGCAAATGATTTGATACATTCAGCAATCACAGTAGTATGACAAAAATAATCAATTTTCATGGTCTTGGGGTTGCAGTATAAAGTGGTCATTTGAAAGACAATTTTGCAGTTTGTCAAAAATGCCAAAATCCATGATCTCAGGAGCTGTCTGACTCTACGTATACACATAATACCTATAATGTTAGACATAAATACACTCACATATGCATATATAAATACATGTACACATGTTCACCTTAATGCTCTTTGAAATAATAAAAAATTTGAAATAGTCTAAATATTCTAATATAAAATTCAATTACAGAGAGGAATAATATAAAATATTCTGTATAATCTAACATTATTTTCCCATAGCTGAAATATCCGACATTGCACTAATTTTTAATTATAGGAAATTTATCAGACTATCCTCTTTTACTTTTTTTTAGTATTTGGGTTTTATTAGGTGTCAACTTACACTTAACTCTCATTCTCCCTCACTGAGTGATGTCTGGGTTTGGGAAGTGTTACACACTGTTTGTAGCCCGCAATTACATTCAGCGTTTCTTCCAAGATGCACGTACACAAGATCTGTCTGCTGCTCTCCCTTCATCCAGATCCCAGTTTACAGCAGTTCTAAAGGTGTTTGCCTTGTTACCTCTCCATTGCGCGTGTGACTATGTATATTCACAAGGACAGATGTGTCTTTTTTTTTTTATTTTTTTTATTTTTTTTTTTGTTCATAAGAGTACACTTTACTCAATTATTGAAGGCCATAAGTAGTTAAAAACAAGTTTCCTTGACTCTAAAAAATGAAACAAGGATCAGCAATATACCAAGCAAAAGTCAAAAAGGTTGCTTTAGTTTTCTGGGTGCAGTCCATTTACCTAACTCTTGTTTTGCTTGATATTCATGAACATTTTAGCTCCTCATGAGTCCTGTGCTTTTTTTCTTTTATTAATTTTTTTTGCACACAAAAACAATAAACATTTTCTAAAAATACATACAAACAAAAAGATGCGTATCAAACATATTAGGAAGGTTACACATGGGAAGTCAGGGAATAGAAATGGGGGGTGGGAGTTAAAATAAATGAGAGAGGGACTTTATATGGATCAGTGATAATAACTCAATCCTCTATTTGACAAAGAAGAGGGAGAAGGAAGAGGAAGAAAAAGAAAGTGGGATAAAGGATCAGAAAGGGAGGAAAATAGAAAAAATTAGAGTATGACTCCAGGGTAGACCTGTTTTGTTGTCACTGAGTTGGTTGGTTGGTTTGTCTGTTGATGTGTCTTTAATCAGGTCAACACCCTGTCTCTGAGGTTAATAACTACTATTACTGTTGGTCTACTGGGGAGTCTGGGGTGCCTCTTAAATGCTTTCGGCCCCAAATGCTGATAAGTGGCATTTGGTCCTCTTTAGATTACCATCTTTATTCATCCAGTTTTGTTTTCCAGCACCGGGCCTGTGTTTATTTCTCATGTACTCTGAGGGGCCTTTCTCTTCCTGAACTCTCCTTCACTCCTGAGATTCCTGAACATAGTAGCTACCTTTCCTCCTTGCTACTATCTAGGTCTCTGCTTTCATGTCCCATGGGAGGCAATCATGTCCTGTAGCCCCATTTTTAGGACTTATGCCATGCTGGTTTTATTACAAATAAATGTAATGCCCAATCATCCCGATGCTATATTCATATTTGTGTTGATGATACTTCTCTCTCCTTTCATCTTTGCTGGTTAAAGCCATTCGGTGGGTATCTATTATTTGTCTTTCTTTCAGCTGTCTTTTTGGAAACAGCCTGTCACCCACAGTATGTAGTTTGGGTTAGGCATCAATCAGATGGTCCTGGCTCCTCTACCACAACAATGAACATGAAGAAGACGCACGCAGGAGGGTTGATTTGGGGATTTGATGTGGATGTTGGAATGAGACAGTAATTCTCTTATATTTGGAATTACCAGGTGCCGATCACCCTATCTGCCACCACATGGGAAACCTAGAGCAAGCAAACATAGAGGAAAGGCATGGAGGAAGGAGAGAGATGGGAGGGAGTATGGGAAACAGGGACAGCAGGATGATGATGTTCTTTGAAACCTGAATTTTAGCCACTCCTGAGGTGAACACCACCTCCTTGACCTTGCCTTTCCTTTGGTGCCTGGGCTACCTGAGATACTTTCTGTCACCTGCAACTAAAAGGTGTTCTGTGTTTGTCAATATCAGCACAAGGTCATTTAACCACTGCTAGCTTTAGATTATGGTGATCGGTGCTGTGGAATTCAGGGAGTCCACAGCCTCTGCATTTCATAAACTCACCCCTAGGCAAGAGATGGAATACAAATAAAATATTTTAAAAAGCACAAAGTTATTTAGGCAATATCAAATTACTCTCTGTGGAAAATCACATTATGTTTGTATACATTCAACAGCAATTTAATTTGCTCAGTTGACCTATATTATTGAAGAATATAAGTAAAAGTTTTCAAAATTAGCCTAAGGTCAATTGTTTTCTTTTAGTTCATTGAATCCTGTGAATCTGAAGAGCCCCCCAAAATGAACAGCATTCTAGTCCAATTATGCTTTGTTTGAATACAGAAAATGAAAGAAGCCAGAATTGAGGAAAGTTAGCTACAGGTGAGCTTAGCTCTCTATATTGGGTTAATTAAATATCTGTTTATCTTTGACCTGTATTCTTTGTCATATCTACCATTGGCCATCATTCTTCTTACACTTTGACATTCATTCAATATCTAATACCTTTCTGAAATTCTCAGAGATGTGCTTTTCCTTATTTAAAAATGTTCTAGTCCCTTTCTGTCATGCAATAGAGACGCAGTACGAGATAAGCAAAAATTTTAAAGGTAGACAAGAACCATTAGAGGGAAATGACTTGTAGGCATTTGCTTACCCATGTGATACAACATCCAAAGGACAAGAGTTAATAAGTTAATGAGTTAATAGTCAATAACCATGGCAGTCCTAATGCAACCCTTGGGTTTCCTTCTAAGAACCTCAGATATTAAAGCAACGAGAAAGAAGGGAACGTGGTATATGAATATAACTTTGAGGAAAATAGAGCCTTTTGAATGGGAAGCAGAAATTCTGAGCAAAGCACACTACTAAAACCCATTGTGACTTGTAGCTATGAAGAGAGAAACCTTTAGGAAGTCATGGGTACTCACTTGGGGTTCTGATGTGATGAGATACATTAATACCACTCTATTCATAAATATGATGTTCTCATCATCATTAATTTTTTTCACTAGAAAGCAACAGAGCAGAGTTGAAAAGCTGTGGTCTTTGGAGTTTTGCTGATTCGGGTCTGAGTTCTGGGTTGGCCCAGCAGAGGTATAAACTTACCAAATCACTTGACTACTTTGAGACGACCTTTCTTCATCTATAAAACTAGAATACTATCACCTGTTCTGTGGATTATGGAGAAGATAAGAAGCATTGCGGCATTGTAGGCTAATACTTTGAAGTATTAACGGGGATCTTGCCTCCCTTCTCCCAATGCTAACTTTTCATGTTCTCAGGGTTGTGTTGTTACTGTAGAAACACAGGGAGAAAGAAACCTGTGTTTCCTCATTTTTTGCTTTTTAAAGTAGATTTTAAATACTCTGGTAGAGAGAAAGGATTTAAAGACAAGGGCCTTTAAACTGCAAACACTTGGTCTTCTGAGCATCAATGCATGGTGAACCGACCTACACACTGGGAAAATAAGAAAAATCTCCCCTCGCCACATCCAGAGTGAATAAATTGATATGAGTACTACAAAAAGGTGATTTGGAGACATTAATTAAAACTGAAAAGGTATATACACCATGAACTAGCAATCCAACTGCTAGGTATCTACCCTCTAGCAATTATTGCATTCATATGTACACAAGGAGACATGCACAAGGCTATTAACTGAAGCATTCATTTTTATGACAAAAATGAGGAAAATCTATAAGACCATTCATTTGTTTTGAAATGAATTCAAAAATAAAGTCATTCCTAAAAGGGAATACTTTGCAGCAGATAAAGGCAATAAACTAGATCTATATTAACTTAGAACCATCGGAAAATACTTTGTTAAGTAAGAAAGGCAAGTTGTGGGATGATAAATACAACACGATAAAATTTAGTTTACAATAAAACACAGCAATAGTATACTAAAGATTGTACATGCCCATATACTAAAGGTTGTATATAGACATATAAACATATACCACCTTTAGTATATTAATATAATTAAAATTGTCATAAAAGGATAGAAAGCTATACATGCAAATCATATATTAGCAGTGGTATTTTGGAGGAGGAAGATAATTAGGATTGAGGGTGCTGGACAGAGAAGACATCAGCTAAATCTGTAATGTCCCAAATGAGAAAAAAAAATCCCAAAGTTTCCAAAGCCAGAATGAAGTGAAGAAGAGAGTTAAAAGGGGGAAGATATTGGTGATGGTCACCAAGGAGGGCTTGGAATCTTGCCCTCCACTCTGCTGTTGCTTTTAAATGTGGAGAAGGTTGGAGAAAAAAGAGATTGCATCTGATAGTATTGATCAGACTCAAAGAAGATGCGTGCCTCATGCCCTTCTGTCTGGTGCCCAGAGATGGCAGCTGCTCAGAGGTCACTGGGTCACCATGGCAGAAGCACCGATGACCTGAATGCCTGTGGTAATGAATTCTTTCTTAGTCTTGCCTAAGACATAAACTCAGCTGGGCGAACACCTTGATTTCAGTGTTGAGACCCTGAACAGGGAAGCTTGTTGTAAGCTGCTAAGTTTGTGGTGATTTGCTATGCAGAATGGGGTCACAACAGGCAGCTTCAAGGCAAGTTATAAAAAAATGCAACTACTGATCTTGCTCGCCTGAATACGATGGATTAAAAATATTATACACAGTTTACATGTAAATGAGCAATGTATTGTCTCACACATAAGAAATCCTAGTTCCACTTGGGTTGTGGATTTTCTCCCCTCATTGCTGTAGGGGCCTTTCTTGCCTTCGTTCCTCCAAGGGAATATTCAGCACCTGCCATGCCTCTTCCGAGCACACTGTCTTTTCTCGACAGCCCAGGTGAGGTGCATTCCTGGTGCTCCCCAATCTATTCATATCAAGGCTGTACCCAGCTTTATCAAGGAAGACAATGTCCCTACAGGGCCAGGGAACAAGATCCCTCCCACCTTCTTTCAGACATTTTCGATGACCTTCTCCCAGGCCTCGGGGCCACAGCCTCGTTAAAAGGACTGTTCTCTGGAGGCTCAGCAATGGAGGTCCTATCGGTACACAGGATGACAGTAGGAGAAAGTGATCAGCAGGTCATAAGGACTTCAAAAATATATATATCTAAAAGTACTTATTAGAAATGAGAGTCGCCAAGTGTTTTACTTCAGGTATATCTATTATTTCATAGGTAATATGTAACTTCCTGAGAATCAGGGCTGTAGGTCAGACCCAAATGAAGCAGTGATAATCCTGGGCTAAGAGCCCTCAGTTTATGGTGATTTTCTGAGTGGAAGGTATCATTCCTATGTTTAATATTCCTTCCTCATCCTGACTCAACAGCTATTCCGTAGTGTTAGGATATTTTGAGTCAAGGGAGTTCATAGTCTACACTCATTGCATTGAATGATATTGGTGAGGGACCTACGGGAAGTCTTTCCTTTTAATGCTCAGGAATAAACAGGTGGTGGGAACAGAGATTCTTGTCAGCCCAGTGACCTTCACATTTTATAAGTAACCCCAGGCAAGAGTTCTAGGAATGTGGCCTGCATGAGGGCTCAGGGCATGGTCAGGTAGGTGCAGAGCAGGGGCAGGTGCCTGGCTCCTCTCTGGGGTCAGAGCAGGCTCCCTCCCTGCCAGATTGGGGTGGGACATTTAGGGAATGGTTACGGAAGTGTTCCAGGCACCAGAGCTCAGGCAAGAAGTGGAAAACTGAGCAATAGCCTGCCCGTGGGTACCATCAGTGCCTTTGTGGGGCAGTTACATCTGTGTATATGTGTATATACTTAGTGTATACATATGATATACCTAGTGTACTTATATAGTGTATATATACTATGTACTTAATATACTTATATACTTACATACAATGTATATATAGTTAGTGTATATATACACTGCATGTTGAACTTACTATGCATATACACACTATATATATACACACACACTACACACACACAAACAGACACACACTAATTGGTCCACTAATTGGCTGTTGTATTTTGAACTTGGTGTGTGTGTATATATGTGTGTGTGTGTATATACACACACATATACGTATGTATATACATATACATATACATACATGTGTATATGTGTGTGTATATATGTGTATATGTATATGTTTATATATGTATATATGTATGTATATGTATATATACACACACACTAAATTCAATAGATATATATGTGTGCGTGTACACACACACACACACACACAAACACACTGAGTTCAAAATGCAAGAGCCAATTAGTGGGCCAATATGAGAATGAAAAAAGAAAAAAATTACAGCAAATTGAATAGGATGTATCAGAATACATACACATAATGACAATCAATATCACTTCATTAAATTTTTGCTCGACATACACACACGTATAAAATTATGTCTATAGTCATGATGTACATACAATGTATTTTGTGCTGAATAATGTTGAAAAGCCACTGCAGTGGATATTTTGACACCTTTGATTAATATTTAAAAGAAGAGGGTGAAACAAAAAATGTGAAAAAAACCAAAAAAGTTTGACAGTACTGAGTTTAGGAGAAATTGAAGGTTAGTTCTAGGAAATTTGCCTTCTTCCCCCTAGTTATGGCAAAAAACAACTTTTCTGGGATTATAAGTCTGTGAAATATATAGGTAAATTTAAAAAATTTAAAAATGTGTAAATATCCAGTGTGAAATACATGTGAGATTGCTTACAGAAACGGACAAGGTCAATACACATGTGAGGCTTCTGGTTATAATGAATTCCAAGGAGACAAACTCATTTCATGACCTCTGAGCCAAACAGGCAGTACCTACTTGGGAAAAATGTTTGCGGGCTCTCGATTTTTAAACCCGCTGAACTGATTAAAAACGTGTAAATTTTTCTAGAAGTCTAAATTAATTCTACCTCTATAATAATTATTATTTTTTTTAAGTAATGATATGGGAAAAACCCAAAATATCTTTGCAACATACAGCCGTGCGTTTTTTCTCAGACCAACTATTTAGTGCTTCTTCCCTATTTGTAATCCAGTCTGCGTCATTTTTCAGGGCTTGTTTTGGGTCTCTGACTGCCTTCTTTGCTTAGAGTGTCTCTGTTTTCTGTCATAATTCACTATAGCATTCAACGGCTAAAAGGACTTTTAAAACTATCTGGTGAATGGAAATACCACATCAAGCCACTAGGTGGCAAAGCAGACTCGGAGAACGACCTCCCTGCCAGCAGGCGCTGAAGCAGCTGCCCGTTCCCCATGCTGGTGACCAGGAACTTCAGCTTAGCTCAGTCATGCAGTTCGCGGAGGATATCAAACAGAGTCAACAAAGCTTTGCAATCAAACGTGTCTTTAAAGAGAATCCAACTTGTGAACCTGGCTCTTGGTATTCATTTGAAGCTGCAAGGGGGAAAGATGTTACCTAATATGGAGCAATGGCTCTTATTGTGAGCAAAACATCGCTGGACGCCAAAACCGGAATAAAATTCTATTTAAAAAGAATAATCTGTTTTTTTAGAAAGTTGATTTATCATGCTGCCTCCTCCCTTGGTTGACACTTTTCATGAGTTTTTACTTGATCTGATAAATATGGACCTTGACAACAAAAACGCAGGATGCTTGGAAAAGGATTTGCATCAGGACCTCTTATGTGTAGCAGTAGCTGCTGAAATAACAGTTTTTCCTCAAAAACAAACACCTAGATTCGACTGATGTTGCCTTGCATTAGCACTCTCAAGTCTAAAACCTCTTGTCATTAGAATATCTAAAGAAATGGCACGAAGTGAAAAGCGCACGGGAGAGGTTCTTGTTAAATATTATTATGACCCCTTCACCCAGAAAGGGCAGACTCCTTGTTGCTGAAGTTATTCTTTTCTGAGAGGAACAGGGAAAGAGTGCAGCTGTATTCTGTTCCACTGCAAACAGATTTACTGATTATTCTTCAACATTTTAAAGATGTATTTATTATTATGTGTTTTTAATACTGTGCCTTTATAGTGGAGGATAAAGAACAATGCTTTTAAAATACCAGCCGATCTAATATAACTGTGGAAGTTATTCTGATGAAAAATCTAGTGAAAACAGTCATTTGGACTAAATATTTCTAATACGTCAGTTTATGTACTGAAAGGACACCTGGTGAAGAAAATTCCTTTGGCTTAATATTTATGCTTTCATGATTAAGTTAGACTTGTGATCACTTTTTTTTTCCAGGTCCGTATTTATCCGAGTATTTATTTTTATATCTGGACATGTTCCACACATCTGATTTCCCTTCAAACTTCAGCCTATTTGCACGCCCCAACTCATACATGTAGATAGAACTGTATATTTGCAAAGAGAGTAGAAGCAATGTGGGAGGCAAGCATTAAATAGCTAACAACCTGCCATAGCATGCTATGGCCAGGAAATATACCCGATTCTGCCACGTGGGCACATTGCCTAGGCACTCTGATCCTACATCCTCATCTACAAAATGAGGATTATAATACTTGAGGATTAAATAGAATCTGTATAAAGCACCCAGTATAGCCTGACTGGCCCACAGCAGTTTCTCAAAAATGGTAAAATCAATTCAATAATTTTCTATGGCTGGTTGACTTTATAGCAAGGTCTTTTTCATTCCTAACAAGAGCTAACATTTGTTGAGTATAAAGCAGTGGTTTTCAACCCAGGGTGGCTCTGCCTTAGGGGATATCTGGCAATGTCTGGAGCCACTTTTCTTGTCACAACCTGGGGAGAATGTGCTACTGACATAAAGCAGGTAGACGCTATCAATGCTGATAAACATCCTACAATGCACAGGACAGCTCCCCACAAATAATTAAGGCTGCTAAGATGTTGATAGTGCCGAAGCTGAGAAACCCTGCTATAAAGGGAGATCATACAGACCCAGAAAAATGTAGCGTTGAGTTTTTCAGGAAAACCTGGAAAATGTCCTCATACTAATTAATGAGGCAAACTCCAAATCTCTTCAAGAATCAGGTCCCACTTCTCTGGAAATCACATTCTTCACCCACCCAGCAAAAAAGGAATCTCATATTCATGTGTTCAACTCTTCAATCATTATTTCACACGGTAAATGTGTTTGAGTACTTCCTGCAAGGCTTAGACTGGGGATGTGGTTCTTGTTCTGGAAAACCACTTGTTGGCAATGCCATCAACCAAACAAAATAATTGCAGCGGAAGGAGCAGTATAGATGATTAGCTTTGCTTGAGTTGATGTGGTGGTAGCAAAGATAAGGGCATTTTGTGGGTCTTGAGGAATAAGACTCCAAGCTGCCATGCAGTCAAGAGAGGACACGGCATTCCAAACAGAGGGAAGAGCCCATGTCCCCGATGCACTCTGCACATATTCCTGTCACCTCACAGAGCACTTCACTGTGTCTCTCCCAGGACGGCACAGACCCCTGGAGGGACACTTTCATCTTCACCTACTCAAGGTTGTGCCTTGAGAGTTAGCATAATGTCTTTTCCAGAGCAGACCTAGAACCATTGCCTCTACTCTGTTTTAATTGAGATGAATAGTTACATTTTCTTGTCATTGTTTTTTAACTTCGAGGTTCAGGGGTACATGGGCAGGTTTGTTATATAGGTAAATTGTGTGTCGTGGGGGTTTGGTTTACAGATTATTTTGTCACTCATGTAATAAGCATAGTACCCAATAGGAGATTTTCAATCCTCTCCCTCCTCCCACCCTCCACACTCATATAAGGCCCTGGTATATGTTGTTCCTTTCTTTGTGTCTATGTGTACTCAATGTTCAGCTCCCACTTATAAGTGAGAACATGCAGTGTTTGGTTTTCTGTTCTTGTGTTACTTTGCTTAGGATAATGGCTTCCAGCTTCATCCATGTTGCTGCACAGGACATGATCTCATTTTTTATGGCTGCATAGTATTCCACAGTGTATGTGCACTACATTTAAAAAAAATCCAGTCTATTGATGATGGGCATTTAGGTTGATTCCATGTCTTTGCTGTTGTGAACAGTGCTGTAATAAACCTATGCATGTATGTGTCTATAGGGTAGAACAATTTGTAATAGTTACACTTTGGATGGGAGAACCAGTAACAGAAGGGCTCAAGAAAGCAAAATTTGAGAAAAGGTAAGACGGCAGGAACAGAGGTTGTGTCCGATGAGCAGTAACTTGGAAGGATGGAGAGCAGAGGACTGGGGGCTGCAGACGCAGCTGGAAGGAAGGCTGAGAAACAAATTCGGGCTTTCTCACAAACTCTCTCAGTGGCATTCAGGAGGGATGCACTCAAGAAACGAAAGAATTCAGTGGAATCCATCTTTCAAGACAGGAAGGAGGTACAGCCAGGAGAGAGGGGCATCCCTATATACCTAGGCAGTTGTCATGCAACTGCTTCAACCTCTACTGCTGCAGAGAAAAAGAGGTGAGTTCTCCGTAGACACATCATCTTTCAAATGTCCGTCTGGTCATGGACACAATCCAGCTAGATTGTTCCGAGGAAAAGGAGCATCACATAATACAGAAATTGTTTTGTAATTGTTCTTTGCTGCCCTTGAATTTATCTTCCAGGCAGTGAATGCTTGCTATATACTGAAGGTACCAGAGGGTCTTGCAAGGTGCTAGACAGCCCGAATTTGTGTCCTGGCTCCTCACTTATGAGCCGTGAGACTTCAGGTTAGTTATTAAAGCTCTGGGATCCTCTGTGCAACACCAGAAAATTAAGACTAGTAATACTGTATGGTTAAGTGATTCAATGAAACGGTAGGTAAAGCCTCTGATGCAGTTGTTGGTGGGTTAAGCTTTATAAATGGAAGGCTTCTCAGCCGGGCGCAGTGGCTCATGCCTGTAATACCAGCACTTTGGGAGGTCAGGGCGGGCTGATCACTTGAGCACATGAGTTCGAGACCAGCCTGGACAACATGGTGAAACCCCGTCCCTACTAAAAATACAAAAATTAGCCAGGTGTGGTGGTGCACACCTGTAATGCCAGCTACTTGGGAGGCTGAGGCACGAGAATCACTTGAACCTGGGAGGCAGAGGTTGCAGCGAGCTGAGATGGTGCTACTGTACTCCAGCCTGAATGACAGAGTGAGACTCCATCTCAAAAAATAAAAATAAATAAATAAATAAAATAAATGGGAATCTTCTCTCCTGCTTCCTGCACACACTCATGGCTGAGGTCCCTGGGGCATGCCAGCAAGGCGGCCACCACAAGGCATCCACTTGCGCCTATGCCATTCCCTGCTTAAATATTTGAAATATCCCTTGTTGAGTATATACGTTTCTATTTTACTATTTGGTTGTTAATCCCTTGAAGACAGTATCAAAAGCTTTTTTCCTTTTCCTTCCTTTATTGAGTTTCCAAATCTGTCTTAGAATCTCCAACTGTGATGAAAATAAAGTGGTTCCTTAGTAGATAAAATGTTTAGTGAATCCATATTTGATGCCTATGGCTTTATTAATCACCAGTTTTTCTTAGAAAAGCAAATCTGGCCAGAAAAAGACACTCATTGTGATTACTTTCAACAAGATGAGAGCAAAAGACCCTTAAGAACAAAGTGAATTCTACGGAAGAAGAAGAAGGAGAAGTGGAGGAGATGAAGAAAGAGATAAGATACAAAGTGGAAAAACTTCACCAATAGGAAAAACTGGGTAAGATACTGAGCAAAGAATTTTATACATGGCTAAGGGATTAAAAACTATTGTGAGATGAATAGGAAATTATGGAAATGAGAAAAAAACCCTACAATTTTATTTTGATTTCTATTGTTTTTTTCGGGGACATGTTTTCTAAATTCTTTTTTTTTTTTTTTTTATGATTTCAAAGACAAACATCATGAGAACCTCAGGGCATTGCAGATTTTGACCCTACCCTTTCCTCTGCTACTGCTACAGCTGCCAATCACTTCTGTCCTTCAAGGAACCCTGTGCTTTTCTAAGTGAAATGCAAGTAGTGACTCATTTCATCCACACAATAGCCATACGAGGTGGGGACTGTTATGATTTCCACTTTAAGTGTGAAGAAATGGATGCACCAAGGAGTTGAAGACTTGTCCCAAGTGACACGGCTAACTGTAAACGCAGATGCAGGATGCCACACACACAGGCTAGCTCTCAGGTCTGTTTCCTAATCTCTGCCCTAGTAAGCAGATCTTCCATGAACAAGCAAAATTTTAAAACAATACCTAAGCTTATAAAGCAGAAACTCAGTCCTCTTGCCCTTGCCTCTCTCATTCCCATGCCCTAGAGGTAATCACTGGTGCAGTTTACTATGTAAATATTTGTTAGATGAATGGTATGTTCTTCCCAAATGTGTTCTTTTGCAAAATGACATACACATATTTTTAAACACTCACTATGTGCCAGGCACTGCTTGCTGTGTGTACACATATTAATTCATTTAATCCTCACCAGGATCCTGTGAATTAAGAGTCTATTTTTTAGTCACCAGATGAGAAAATGAAGACACAGAGAGGTTCTGAGACTGGGCCAGTGCCACACAGCTCCTAAGAAGCCAGAGTTAAGACTTAAACCAAAGCCGTCTGACCCAAGATTTTACTCCCAACCCTCCAATGTGTATTACGTGCTCTAGCTTGCTTTTTATTTTCATTAAACAATATATTGTAGACATCTTTCCTATTCAGTGCAAATAAATCTATATGTCACACACACTTTAAAAATAACCCCAAAACATAAAGAGACAGTGTCCAAGATTCAGATGTTGGCACATTATGTCCTTGGCTAAAATAGGATTTCCAGGACAGGAAGGTGCATGAGACACTGTGTTTGCTGAAGACTCTTTAAGTGAAAGGTTGCAGAGCTCAGCATCAGTGAGGCCAATACAAATCTAAGATATTCTGAAAAAAAAAAAGCTAATTTCTAGATTCATTTTTCCCCACTAGATCTATTACAATTTTAATAAAAAATTAAAGCTGCATGTCTCATTTTACCAGTGTCAAAGGAGCTAGTCATCAACCATCTGTCCCACATCATAAAACTGCATAAAATCAAATAATTAATAAATATGCAAGGATTGCAATGAAGTTTAAGATGGATCAGGAGCTTAAGAAACAATTTTATTAAAACAATAAACTCCAAGGTCATGTTCAGATTTTGATTAAATCATAAAATATAAATTAAATTCTTTAAACTTGATACAAAGAATAAAAGATGATTATTTCAATGAAAGTACCACCTATCTGTGAAAATGAAACAAGTACAGAAACTGCAAGAATCAAAATAAAATAATAATAAAATGTCTACTTTGGCACAGCCTATATAATTAAATATTAGAAAACAATGATCTCTTGTTTTGAATTTCCTGAAACCAAATGGAAACTAAAGCTCATATCACTATTAATTCTGGCTCTATGGGATTAAAAACAACGGACCAAAGGAATAAAGTTGAACCAGTCAAACAAAACAGGGCGAATCCTTATTCTAAAACATGAGAGGAATATGATTGAAAAAACTAAATACCAAAAGTGTGTGTAAGTTAATAAAATTCTAAGCCTCTTACTTGACTGAACGGACCATCTCTTGGCCAAAGGGACCCCAGGGTGACCTTGAACACTGAGTTCTCAGCTGTGATGGGATAGATCAGACACACCTTGCTATACCCCCGCCCTCAATAACTAGGGTGAAGTTTTCTTCCCTTAAGGCTGAACAGAAACCAGCCCTTTCAAACTCCACTCTGATATCACCCAACCCCCTGATGCTACCCCTTCCTTCTTTGCCTGATAAGAGACCATTTACCATGGAGTGGCTCTGGCCACCCTATGGAGAATGTGCAGTGAGGGTTTTCGTGTCCTCTGCTTCACCTTTTGACGTCAGAGGGCTGGAAACTCCACCTTCAGGTCATGCTAATGCTGCCATTTTTTGTACATGGGACCCAGGAAGGGGCATGAAGCTCAATTGTGCATGCGTACATTTCTCCCTTCCTAAATATTAATGATGCTTCCTATAGCTTATTAAATATGTATATTAGGCCACCCTACTCAGCAAAATTCCTGTTCCCTTTGTGTCTGTTTCTGCTTCTGACAGGAAGTTATGCTTCTTAGCCTGTCAGAATGGCCACCCTCAAGGTGCAACTCTTTATGGGAAATACAGCTCTCCTTTCCAAACTCACGAACCTCGTCATTTTTCAGTTGGCACGTGAAAGCAATGCAAATGGAAAGATTTATTCAGAGGGAAAAAAAGAAATTATACTGAAATTTATTAATAAAAACAAAAACTAAGTGCGGGTTGAATGCTGAGGTTAGGTGCCTGGAATTATTTTTAGAAAACCCCATTAAATTGCACCTCCTCTGGGCAATAGAACTCTGGCTGCCTGGGGTGTGCATGAGGATCTCAGCATAGAAGTTCCCTTGCCCTGAGAAGTTCAGATGTGTCATCTTTCCCCACCCACCTCTAGGCTCCCTGAGGACAAGAAAGGGGCATGTATTGATATACAGGCAGTAAGTAGACAATTTAGAACCATATACACCTGACTGCAAACTGTCCACTTACACCTAGGTCACCAGTGCAGATGACTTCATCCTGTAAGCCTTGTCTTTCCCTTTCCTGGGATCTTATATGAAGGGTACATAATTCGGTGGCTGAGATGTGATGAAGTCCCTATCTGTGGCAAATATTATCAACTGGATCTTACTGATGATAACATGCATCAAACACTTTATAGAATTACTATGTTGCAAAGGAATGGCCAGGCTTCTCCAAAGGAATTCTTTTTTGCAATTGCCAACTCCCAGATTCAAATGATTTAAAAATCTTTATGACGCTAGTGGAAGATTCAACATGTCTTATTGTGTTAATATTTGAAGTTGCACTGCACCGTGTACAGTGCTATGAATGTTGCTGAATTGTGATATTTCAGGATGCACAATATGACCCCAAGTATAAGCGACCCTATAATAATTGGTACTGCCCACCATATTTTGAGTGCCTACTGTGCGTCCCTCAATATATGGCATATATATTCATTAGATTAAATCCTTATAATAATTCAGTAATTCAGACATTATTCTCAATATTGTATGTATGAGGACACTGATGCTCAGAGGGGTTAAGACGAAACTTGCTCGAGGAACATTTGACTAGTTAAGTAGCAGTACTAGGAAATGGACTGTGTATGCCAAACTCTAAAACTAAAACACACTCTCCATTTTTCTTTTTTTTTTGAGATGGAGTCTCACCCTTGTTGCCCAGGCTGGAGTGCAATGGCATGATCTTGGCTCACCACAACCTCTGCCTCCTCTCCACAACCTCACCTCCCACAGCCTCACCGCAACCTCGGCCTCCCAGGTTCAAGTGATTCTCCTGCCTCAGCCTCCCAAGTAGCTGAAATTACAGGCATGCCCCACCAGGTCTGGCTAGTTTTATATTTTTAGTAGAGACGGGGTTTCTCCATGTTGGCCAGGCTGGTCTCAAACTCCTGACCTCAGGTGATCCACCCACATTGGCCTCCCGAAGTGCTGGGATTACAGGCGTGAGGCACCGTGCCTGACTCTCCATTTGTTTAACTGACACTACTGTAGGGTCCTCTTGTGACTGGCATTAACCATGCGACTATTGTTATGTTCATATATTTCCAGTTCTACATTCAACACAGATTTGATTCCTCTTTACTCTGCGACAGATACACCAGAAACTATGAAGACTAAAGGCCCTTTTGGAATGTACACTATACTCCTTGAGGCAAGCATTATCTTTCTCTCTCACCACCATCATTATGCCTGATGCTCTCTGGCAAGACTGTCATTTAGAATTGGTTAAATTTCTGATTGAGCTCATAAGCACAGCCTCAGCCCATCCCAGCCCAGGTGTGGTAGCCCAGGACTGACTGGCTGAAACATCATCTCTCCTGAACCACTGATAAAGTGAATGGATACAGGAGGTAGAAAGCAATTATTTAGGCAGATAGTGTAAAAGAGTCCTTGGCAGAGCTTCCCTTTCAACAAAAAGTGGCCCAAGAAATCCTTTTTTTCTAATAAAAAGCAGCCTGAAAAATTGAGCTGCAAACATAGATAAGCAAGCTGGAAGCTTGTACAGGGGAATGCTGGCAGCTGTGCCAATAGAAAAGGGCTACCTGGGGGCCAGGCACGTCCAACATGGAGGCTCCATCTTCCCTGTTTGTGTTATCACGTGTACAGTAAAGGGATGGACAACATGGCACAGGTCAGGCAGAAAACTTACTTGCATAATAAAAGATTAGAGTGGGGGCTACCAGAAATTGACCCCTATGCAAATAGTGCACCTAGTCCTAGCCAGTTTTTCGTGCCCTAAGCAAATGGTACACCTGATTCAACCAACCTTCCGTGCCCTATGTAAATCAGACACCAGCTCCTCACCAGGCATCTATAAACCCCCCTGCATTCCACTGTGGATCCGGTGATCCATTCCTCCAGGACCCTCTTTCCAGCAGAGAGCTATTCTCTTTCTTACGCCTGTTAAACTTCCACTCTTTACTTCACTCTTTGTGTGTCTGTGTCCTTGACTTCCCTGGCCATGAGACAATGAACCTTGGGTATCACCCCAGACAATGAGGCTGCTTCAAATGGACTGGAGTATAATTACCAGCCCACTATGGAGATGACAATGTACTTCGTTGTCCTCCGTTGCTGGCTTAGCTTGGTTAACCAGTCTGCATAAACCATGGGTAAGAGCCAAAAACAGAGGTGGACTGAGTCCTTTGAGTGGGTTTTACATGATAGAAGAAGCAGCGTTAAGATCCCTGCATTCCTTCCCTTAACACTGGCCAATTAGCAAACCTGGGTTTGGGACACTACTGATGAAACTTAATTGTTCAGGGAGGTTGATTAACATATTACTTGGTTTCTCCCCATGAAGGCATCGGGCAATTGCATCAGAATTGATGCAATGCTACATGATCTCACCTAATTCAGTCTATTTTTTCATTGCCACTTTTTTTCTTTTTTTGAGACAGGGTCTTGCTCTGTGGCCCACGTTGGAGTGCAGTAGTGTGATCATGGCTCACTGCAACCTCAACCTCCTGGGCTGGGCTCAAGCAATCCTCCTGCCTCAGCCTCCTGAGTAGCTAGGACTACAGGTGTGTACCAGCATGCCTGGCTAACCATAAAAATGTTTTTTGTGGTGATAGGGTCTTGCTATGTTGCCCTTCTTCTTTTCTCTTTTTTCCTTTTTTTTTTTTTTTTTGAGACAGGGTCTCTGTCACTCAGGCTGGGGAGTGGAGTGCAGTGGTGCAATCATGGCTCACTGCAGCCTCGACCTCCTCAGGCTCAGGTGACTCTCCTACCTCAGCCTCCCGGGTAGCTGGATCTGCAAGTGTGCACCACCATGCCTGGCTACTTTTTTGCATTTTTTTTGTAGAGATGGGGTTTTGCTGTGTTACTCAGGGTGGTCTTGACCTCCTGGGCTCAAGCAATCCTCCTGCCTTGGCCTCCCAGATTCATTGCCATTCTTACTGATATATGAGTGTTGGTGTCAGAATGCATTTATCTCCAGAGATGAACACCACAATAACCATCAAGACCACCACTTAAACAAGCAACTCAACTATACAACAAGGCTATGAAAGAAAAGGCCTTTTATAAGATTTGTATTTCAATATATTACAAATCAGGGACAGATACAAGCTTTGTGGAAACTGAAGCTTATAAATTTTGCTATGTTTCCTTTAACAAAATAAGTACAAAATTACGAATATAAAATACCATTGCTCCACTATCCCTCGGGGGTCCCTTGAAGTTTCAGCTTTATTAGTTTCAGAGTAAATCTTCTGATTTCAATAAAAATCTAGATGATCTGGTTGTAGTTGACAAACTGACACTTTAAAAAAACTTGTATACTGAATAACTAACTAAAGATAGGCGTATTCATGTACTTAGAAGTAATGAAATGCTCTTCAAAAACATCTCAACAGATGCGAATAAAATGCTGGAAGTTCTGATGCTATGAAAAAGGAAATTCAACTTGCCCAGGTGTAACTTATTCCAACAAATCAAGTTTCTGAAGGTTTAATTAGCTTTCAAAGTTGTCTGAAGGCCTGGCACCATGACTCACGCCTGTAATCTCAGCACTTTGGGAGGCTGGGGTGGGGGTGGCTAGGTCAGGCTGGGGGAAATCACTTGAGGTTAGGAGTTCGAAACCAGCCTGGCCAACATGGTGAAACCCCGTCTCTACTAGAAATACAAAAATTATCCATGCATGGTGGCGGGCGCCTATAATCCCAGCTACTCAGGAGGCTGAGGGAGGAGAATCGCTTGAACCCGGGAGGTGGAGGTTGCAGTGAGCTGAGATTGCCCCACTGCACTCCAGCCTGAGTGACAGAGTGAGACTCTGTACACCCCACACCCCCACCAAAAAAAAGTTTTTTGAGCACTCGAGTTCCCATGACACGCCATCCAATTATCACATTCAAAAAAGGAGAAAATAAGAAGAAAGTGGATTCTCTCTGCTGGCAAGCTGTAGGGAAAAGAAAGAGAGATCAGACTGTCACTGTGCCTACATAGAAATGGAAGACATAAGAGACTCCATTTGGAAAAAGCCCTGTACCTTGAACAATTGCTTTGCAGAGATGTTGTTAATGTGTAGCTCTGCCCCAGCCACTTTGCCCCAACCTGGAGCTCACAAAAACACGTGTTGTATGAAATCAAGGTTTAAGGGATCTAGGGCTGTGCAGGACGTGCCTTGTTAACAAAATGTTAACAAGCAGTGTACTTGGTAAAAGTCATCGCCGTTCTCTAGTCTCAATAAACCAGGGGCACAATGCACTGCGGAAAGCCGCAGGGACCTCTGCCCTGGAAAGCGGGGTATTGTCCAAGGTTTCTCCCCATGTGATAGTCTGAAATATGGCCTCATGGGATGAGAAAGACCTCACCGTCCCCCAGCCCGACACCCGTAAAGCGTCTGTGCTGAGGTGGATTAGTAAAGAGGAAAGCCTCTTGCAGTTGAGATGGAGGAAGGCCACTGTCTCCTGCCTGCCCCTGGGAACTGAATGTCTCGGTATAAAACCCGATTGTACATTTGTTCAATTCTGAGATAGGAGAAAAATCGCCCTATGGTGGGAGGCGAGACATAGTTGCAGTAATGCTGTCTCTTGTTATTCTTTACTCTGCTGAGATGTTTGGGTGGAGAGAAGCATAAATCTGGCTTACGTAATGTCCAGTCACAGTACCTTCCCTTGAACTTATGACATAGATTTTTTTGCTCACATATTTTTTGCTGACCTTCTCCTTATTATCACCCTGCTCTCCCACTACATTCCTTTTTGCTGAAATAATGAAAATAATAATCAATAAAAACTGACGGAACTCAGAGGCCGGTGCCGGTGCAAGTCCTTGGTATGCTAAGCGCCGGTCCCCTGGGCCCACTGTTGTTTCTCTATACTTTGTATCTTATTTCTTTTCTCAGTCTCTCGTCCCACCCGGCTAGAAATACCCACAGGTGTGGAGGGGCAGGCCACCGCTTCACAAGCTGCTATCAGTGCACAGCCTATAAAGTAAAGGAGTCCAGCTGGAAACACGAGGAACATTAATGAATGCTGAGTCACACAAGCAGTTGTTTAAGGAAGACAAAGAGACAAATCAGGACAAATAAACATCATGGGAGGGTGGTGGAGGAGAGAAACATTAATTTTTGTAAGAATGATGAAGAATAACAAAGAGAAGGTCGCTTTGATAAAATCACATGTCAAAGGAACATTTATGGAGGGTTGTTCTCCAAGTATCTGGCCCAACGTGGTTCACAGAGAAACCCAGTAATGCTCTTTGGAACCGGGCTGGAGCACAGCATACGTTGTGACAAATGGTACCATATCCAGCTGCAGGCAGGTGTCTACCGCAGTTCCTGAAGGAATGTTAGATTTAGCTAACTTAAAATTCTTAATTAGAGATCTGGAAACGAATGTTAATGAGATTTTTACATGATATTAGATTTGGACCTATTGTAAGCACAAGCGAACATGTGGAAATCGATGGACCTGCCTACAATTACACAATTTATTTAAGGAAAACCTCTGACCAGATGTTACGCTCTCCATGGCCACTGAAAATAGAAGACACACAGAGGGATTAAGTTTAAACTGATTCCAGGAAATATTTAAATAAGATATGATAATAAGACAGAAGAGCTGGCCCTGAGAAAATGTTGCCATGGGAACGTCTATTTTTTTCTTCCCTGTGATGTTTTAAATTAGAATCCATATCCATCAGGGTTGGAAACCCTCAGTGCACATAACCCAAAGCAGTATCACTGGTCTTTGGCACCTCCTCCTCCCAAGGGGACTCTTCCGTGGTGGGTCATCCATGACTCAAGGTTTGCTTTTGTGCATCTACAATTACAGCACAATACTTTCCTCTGTTGTTTCACCAAGGTTTGGGTACGAGAGAAAATGAAGTTCGAGGCTCAGCTTCTGTCTCAACAACCATCAGGATTCATTCTTCTCTTCTTTCTCAAAAATATCACCACCATGTGCCTTTCACTGGCTTGAAGTTTAAAGCACATTTATAAGAAATTAGGAGAGCAGCTTATGTGGTATTAAATATTTTAACAGAATGTGGTTGACCATTTAGACTAAACACATAGCTACACCAACACTTAGAAATAGCTCCCAGTGTATTTTCATTACCCTTGCCCTCAACAAGCCAGTGAGGCATCAGAGAAAGGTTAATTCCCAAGTGACACATCAGACAAGGAGAATGACCGAGGATAAATATTTTCACCCAGTGCCCTGGGATCATTACCTATTTAGTTTAGTGTCACCTTCCGCTTATTAGAATAACCTAGTGGAGACTTGAAGATTCCTTTAAAGATAGGACGTTTAAGGGGAAGGTCAGTGCAGGTGTTGAATTTAGGGAGGATTAATGGCTTGGTCGCTGTATATGGGAAGCACTGAGCAGGCGTGCCTGTGATCAAAACACAATGAATGCGTCGCTGAAGTACACTTGCAGAAAGTCATTGTTTGGCAACTAAGTTGTCACCCAATAAACTTACCTACAGGCAAAAAATATACTGAGGGCATTAGCACAGAAACATGTTGTGATATTGCTCTCAGTACAAGAAGGAGCCCAAATATCTGTCAAAAAGCCTACTCACTTAATTAGATCACGACATACTTGACTCATCAATTTTCCAGACCAGTTGTCATCCAAGTGTGGTCCCTGGAACCCCAGCATCAAGCAGCAGCAACTGGTTACTTGTTAGACATGCCCATTTTTGGACCGTACTCCGGACCTCCTGGCACTAAAATTCAGAGGGTGAGGCCCAGAAATCTGTTTTAACAGGCCTTCCTTCCAGGTGATTCAGATGCATGCAAAAGTTTGAGAATGACAGTCATAGATGACTATCACATGTTTTCCATATCACCTGCTTGCAGAATCAAGAGACAATCATGGACTGAGTAGTTTGGAGGTAGTTCAGGTCAAGGATATCAATTATTTTTTATTTCTTTTAAGGCACCTGCTTGTTAAAATTTCTCCAATGAGCTCTAGAAAGTCTTTCCAAGCATTCCTCCTGGCCACCTCCCCAACTCCAATTCTTAGCAGTCCCAGATTCTAAACAGGCAGTCAGATTGTTAAGGTCTTTGCTGGTGAGAAGGGAGTCAAGGCCAGCAGCATGACTCATGTCGTCCATCTGTAAGGCATCCATTGGTGGGAGTGAACGATATTATGCTTGTTTTTTACCAGCCACTTAACAAGAATTCACTGTTTATCTTTCTTATGAATTCAGTCTCCTAAGGTTTTGAGGGATATTTTTAAAACGTTACGACTTTTTAAAATGAAGAGTAATATTTAACATCTACTAGTAAGCACCATACAACTGCTGAGTTTACCTGCCTGTATACATGCACAGTTCAGTGAGAATAACAAAAGATAAAAAGAAATTTCAAGATGTCTGTGGCGAGCCATTTCTCCTACCCTTTCCCACCCATGTTTATACAGCAGAGGTGAACCAAATCAGTCTCAAAAAAGCTTTATTAAGGAGACTTTTAAGAAGCAGTTAGTGCAATCTTCAAGCATCAGTGTATTCATTTCCTGTATTTTCCATAATGAATGACCACAATCTGAGTGGTTTAAGACAACAGAAATGGATTCTTTCACAGTTCTCCTGGCCAGAAGTCCAAAATCAAGGTGTTTCCAGGGCCACACTCCCTCCAGAGGCTCTAGGAGAGAATCCATTCCTAGTCCCTTCCAGTTTCTAGTGGCTCTGGGTATTCCTTGACTTACAACCACATCAATCTAATCTCTGCCTCCATGGTTACACTGCCCACTTGTCTTCTCTCTTCTCTGCATGTCTTGTATGAGGACACTTGTTATTGGATTTCGGGCCCACAAGAATAATCCAGGATGATCTCTTCCTCTCAAGCTCCTTAACTTAATGACATCTGCAAAGACTCTTTTTCCAAATAAGCTAACATACACAGGTTCTGAGATTAGGATGTGGTCATATCTTTTTGGGTGACCATCATTCAACCCACTGCAGTCAGCATAACGTAAAACATGCAAGTTCGGCTATTCTCTTGAGATCAGAACTGTTATCATCAAACTACAGCTGATGTGTGTGGGTGTTTGTTGGGGTTCTCTTTTCACAGGATAAATATATTCCCTTTGGAACTCTAGGTCAGTGTGTTTTTTATTTGCATTAGAAAAATTTTAAGAGGAGAGATGCTCTTTCAAAAATACTTCAAAAGAAGATCAAGAGATTAGAGGTGGGGATAAATATAGACATTGATGTAAGAAGTGCTGCAGTAGACAGGAGACATTTTGTTCTTAGTTCCTTTACTTACGTTTATATTTCGTTTATTTATTTAGATGTTCAACAAATAAGAATTGACTGTGTGTGTATTTGTTCAAAGTAATGGTGGAACACAAACCAAGAACTAGACTTAGTGGGTTCAAAAACACATACTACTTTTGTGCCCCAAGGCCCAAACTGAGGTTCAATTTATCTGCTGCAGTTTCCTCATCTATAAAACACAGAGTAATAAGAGTACCTAAGTGTGGGGTGTAGGGAGGATCAAATAAATTTAGTAAGCAGCTAGAATGCTCAGCACATAGAGAGCAAGTAGTGTTTGTTAAATAAGTAATATAAACATGCCAGCCTCTGTGCTAGCTTTTAGGATGAACAAAATAAATGGAAGAGTGCATTACACTAGAAAAAAACTTCAAAAAGCACGAATGGACCCAACTGAAGTGCTGCAAATGAAATGAACGAGGGGCATAGTTGGAGTTGAAGGGTGTGTAACCGGGAGGCCCTATCTTAGACAATGTGGGGAGGGGATGCCTCTAATGAGGTGGCATTTAATCTGAACCCTAAAGAATAAATAAGTGATGGAGGAACATCAAGGCTGAGAGATGTTGTTTCTTGATAAATCAGGTTGTTTTACAGTTTACGATGATGAGTCAAGGGTCAGGGTCATTTATCCCATTGAGTGAGTGATTAAATGTTGTGTGTGTTTCAATAGAATCTAGACTAGAGGGGGTGGAAATAGGCAGAAAATTCTCCTGAACTATAAAGAAATATCCCATGCAGAGGAAAACACTTAGATATGTATTTCTTAACCTACTGGAGCAAGAGGATCCTCAAATTATCTTGAAGAGATGCCTTTCTCTGCAAAGAGCCACCCCTGGGCTGGTGAGTCTCCAGGAATATAAATCACCCTCAATGTCAATTTCACTTCTTCATAGGTTTATTGAACACCCACTGCGTGCTGGGCAGCCAGTGTGCCCTGCCTTAGGGGCTGCAGAGACCCTGCTTTCTAGCAGCTCAGGGCCTGTGACAAAACACTAGGTCACATGGCCTTGTAGTAGCAGACACATATGATATTCTAAAGACATGTCAATTGCAGGTTATAATAATTTAGTATAGATTAGATTTTCCTTCAAATTTCCCTTCTTACGGCATCCATGCCAGTTAGCAATTGTGCCATTCACATCTTTTCCTAAATCTCCATGAAGAGTGATGTCAAAAACCTTAGGCACCTTCCTGAATCTCTCTGTTATCTCTCTGTACCTAAGTGGTAAAACTTATATTGTGATTATTACTAGTATCACTAGGAAACCTCTTAAATCAAAACAAAATAAAAGCAAAGAAAACTAACAATCACCTGCATGCCAGAGTGGCACCACTACGAATTAGCATATGATTTAGGGCAAGTGGTTGTTCTCTTTAGGCCTCAGTTTTCCTCACGGTTAAAATGAGTACGTTGGGCTGGAGCGGTGGCTCATGCCTGTAATCCCAGCACTTTGGGAGGCTGAGGCGGGCGGATCACCTGAGGTCAGGAGTTCGAGACCAGCCTGGCCAACAAGGCGAAACCCTGTCTCTACTAAAAAAATACAAATATTAGCTGGGTGTGGTGGCGGGTGCCTGTAATCCCAGCTACTCAGGAGGCTGAGGCAGGAAAATTGCTTGAACCCGGGAGTAGGAGGTTGCAGTGAGCCGAGATTGCACCACTGCACTCCAGCCTGGACAACAAGAGTGAGACTCCATCTCAAAAAAGAAAAAAAAAAGAATACATTGAAGGTAATGAGTTGTTCTCCAGTTGTAAATCTGTAGAACTCTATGTATCTAAATACCTCAGTGCTTATGTTGATCTGGGGCTTGTCAAATGGTCCTGTTTGTCATGCTTTGCGGGGAAAGAACCACAAAAGGGTTGAAATTAAAGGGGCTGGGGGCTTTGCTGACAAGGTTTTCTTCCATTGGTGAAACTCAAGCTCGAAGAACTTACTTTAAATAGTTATTCAAAGGGCATAGGAAGCAGATGGCTAAGTGTGGGTTCCAAGTCACTGGCTTGGGAAAGAACCCTCATACAATTAAGGTAAAATCTGGAGATTTGGATTTTTTTCCAATTGATTTAGGACATAGGAAGCTTTGATGAAAATCTGACTAAGTGGTGAGGTAATCAATGATTACCCACGTACAGGTGTGGATGGAGCTGCAATCGATTCGCCATTTTGTTTTATTCTTTCCCAATTTATTTCATTTTTTTTTCCTTCCCCTTTCTTTTCCCCTTACCCGCTTTCTCTTGTGAGGCCAGCTGGTGGCAGCTCTTGTAAGAGGCACCAACTCCTTTCTGGTTCAGGGGTTGTATTCTTTTACTTAGCACTTGCCTGCTGTCTTTATTACTATGTATCTTGCCCCCAGCCTCCTCAGCTGAAAACTAAGATCGCTGCTGTTTCTTTTTCTAAACTTGAAACCAAAGGCTAACCTGATTAGGCCTGCCAAACATAAATGGCCTCACTTGCTTTTAGTTGCTTGCTTCTACTTGATTTTAAAACCTACATGGCTGGCTGGGCACTAGTGGCTCACAGCTATAATTGCAGCACTTTGAGAGGCTGAGGGGGGAGGATCACTTGTAGGCCAGGAGTTTGAGACCAGCCTGAGCAACAAAGCAAGACCCCTGTCTCTGCAATAAAAATAAAAATAATTAGCTAGGCATGGTGGGGTGCACCTATAGTCCCAGCTACTCGGGAGGCTGAGGAGGATGACTTTGGCCCAGGAGTTAGCGGCCTCAGTGAATTATCTTCATGTCACTGCATGCCAGCCTGGGCAACATAGTGAGACTCTGTCTCTAAAATAAAACCAAACAAACCCCTACGTAGCTAAAGTTGCATGGGCAAATAATATATAACTAAACTTTACAAGCTTCTATATAGATAATATCTCTGATTATAGGTTATCATGGTAATGGCCACTTGAGTTGTATTTTCAGGAACTTGGGGTCAGCTCTTGTCCAGTTTAAGCCAGCTGAGACCAGCGACCCTCCAAATGGGACTGTGTGACTGCTCCATGGGTGACCGCTGGGTATCACAGGGCCAAAACCCCACCATCAGATCACGCTAATAATTCCATTTTGCAAACATGAGTCCTATGAAGAGCCACGAGGCTTGACTACACTTGCTCAGATCACCAGTTCTCACACTTTCCTTACCCCCTTCTCTATGCCTTGGATTGCCTTGTTCTTTTATCCCATAAATGTCGCTCAACCCTGTCTTTGGAGAGTTGGGTTTGGGATTTCTTCTCCTGTCTCCTTGCTTTGCTGCCTGGTGAATAAACCCTTTCTTTGCTGCAAACCTCGTCACAGTGATTGGCATACTGTGTGACAGGCAGAACAAGCCTGGCTGGGTAACACACTCACTGGAATATCATACAAATTAATAGCAACAAACAGATGTTTGAAATTATCATTATATTTTCATGGCCCTCAGAAAGAGTTTTAACCTTAACTATGTCCAGTGTTGTTATAGCTGGGGAGGGAGAGACTTTTATTGCAGCAGAGCAACCAGCTGTGTGTGACCGTGGAGGGACATGTGGTTGACTGGCTTTGTTCTGGATCAGCAAGTACTTCTCTAAGGGGACTGGAGAGACAAGAAGGAAGAGGGCATTTCTCTCTCCTCTCTTGCTTTCATTGCTGCCGGATTCTGCACACTGGGTGCTGCCAGGCTGTGGCTGCTCACGCCTGTGGGGACAACAGTGCCCTGTGTCTGGTCCAGCCAGTTAACCAGGGAGCCTGATTTTCAATTTGATGATTCATGGCTTCCTTGCCTGGGGAATTTTCAGATTGAAAGAAAGACACCTGACAGATTTATGGATGTTTTAATAAACACAGGCAAGGCAAAGTTGGCTTCTGAGCTAACACATGGATATAAATACCAGATTGATAAAACCTGGAAAGCACAGGCCGTATCTAATGATCCGCAGCGTCTGGCTATGCTGTTTCAGGTGGTGCTTTGCAGGGTGGGCCAGCAGCAGCAGAATCTCCTGGGGGCCTCACAGAAATGCACAAGCTGGTGCGCTGGCTCGCACCCGTAATCCCAGCACTTTGGGAAACTGGGGTGAGAGAGCTGTCTGAGCCCAGGAGTTTGAGGCTGCAGTGAGCTATGATCGGGCCATTGCACTCCAGCCTGGGCAACATAGCGAGACCCTGTCTTAAGAAAAAAATGGAAATGCACATTCTTGGGCCCCATCCTAGACCTGCTGACTTGGAAATTCTGGGGTTGATACCAGCAATCAGTGCTTAGACCAGTTCTCCAGGCAACCCTGAGGCAAACTTAAATTTGAAAACCCCCGGTGTAAAGGAGTTTGGATTCATTCTCTCTGCTGCACCTCTGCACTTGCCACCATACACCTGTAAATTCCTCTTACCCTCCATGGCCACCTGGCCAACCCCAGGAAGATGCTGCTGGAGCCCTTCCTCCTCAGGCTGGATTAGGGGTGTCCCGTCTAGGCAGTTACAGAGTGACCAGCACGTACCCTCATGTGGCAATGAGTACACTGACCTGTATTTTAACTATCTGATTCTCACCTCCCTTAACACCTGTAATCATCTGCGGGCAGAAGCCTGGTCTTAATCATCCCCTTTGCCCTCATGTCCAACAAGCTACCTGGCCCAGAGTCAGTGCATGGATATATATGGCATATGTATGATATATATGGTGAGGGAGAAAGAAGAGAGATTTCATTTAAAAAAATAAAATAAAATTTAAAATACCGAGAAGACAGTCATTACTGTACATAGCAGGAATCTCCAAGACGCAGGCCACAGACATGTACCAGTCTGTGGCCTATTAGGAACTGGGCCACACACTAGGAGATGAGTATGGGCGAGCAAGCGAAGCCTCATCTGTATTTACGGCTGCTCCCCATTGCTCTCATTACTGCCTGAGCTCTGCCTCCTGTCAGATCAGCAGCAGCATTAGATTTTCATAGGAGCACAAACCCTATTGTGAACTGCGTTTGTGAAGGATCTAGGTTGCGTGCTCCTTATAAGAATCTAATGCCTGATGATCTGTCACTGTCTTGCATCATCCCCAGATGGGACCATCTAGTGGCAGGAAAATAAGCCCAGGACTCCCACTGCTTCTACATTATGGTGAGTTGTATAATTATTTCATTATATATTATAATGTAATAACAATAGAAATAAACACTTTGGGAGGCCGAAGCGGGCGGATCACAAGGTCAGTAGATTGAGACCATCCTGGCTAACATGGTGAAACCCCGTCTCTACTAAAAATACAAAAAAATTAGCCAGGTGTGGTGGCGGGCACCTGTAGTCTCAGCTACTCGGGAGGCGGAGGCAGGGGAATGGTGTGAACCCAGGAGGGAGAGCTTGCAGTGAGCTGAGATGGTGCCACTGCACTCCAGCCTGGGCGACAGAGCGAGACTCTGTCTCATTAAAAAAAAAAAGAAGGAAAGTGCACAATAAATGTAATGCACTTGAATCATCCAGAAACCACCCCCTCCTCTTCTCCCCATCGCAGAAAAATTGTCTTCCACAAAACTGGTCCCTGGTGCCAAAAGGGGACTGCTGGAAATGGCATTATCTGTAGAAAGAAAAAAAAATCTGAATATTTCCCCTCATGAGAAGAAGCATGAAGCAGCCCATTGACACCTGGGTTTGAATTCTCTCACAGAGCTGTACTGCCTTAAGAAATTCAATTCACCTCTCTTAGTCTCAGTCTCTGCATCTATAAAATGGAGATATTACTTTCTGCAGCAGTTTTGTCCGGGAAGAAGTGAGGAGCACCTCTGCCCGGCCGCCCCGTCCGGGAAGAAGTGAGGAGCGCCTCTGCCGGGCCACCCCTTCTGGGAAGTGAGGAGCGCCTCTGCCCGGCCACCCATCGTCTGGGAAGTGGGGAGCGCCTCTGCCCGGCCGCCCCGTCCGGGAAGAAGTGAGGAGCGCCTCTGCCCGGCCGCCCCGTCCGGGAAGAAGTGAGGAGCGCCTCTGCCCGGCCGCCCCGTCCGGGAAGAAGTGAGGAGCGCCTCTGCCCGGCCGCCCCGTCCGGGAAGAAGTGAGGAGCGCCTCTGCCCGGCCGCCCCGTCCGGGAAGAAGTGAGGAGCGCCTCTGCCCGGCCGCCCCGTCCGGGAAGAAGTGAGGAGCGCCTCTGCCCGGCCGCCCCGTCTGGGAAGTGAGGAGCACCTCTGCCCGGCCACCCATCGTCTGGGAAGTGAGGAGCGCCTCTGCCTGGCCGCCCCGTCTGGGAAGAAGTGAGGAGCGCCTCTGCCCGGCCACCCCGTCTGGGAAGAAGTGAGGAGCATCTCTGCCTGGCCGCCCCGTCTGGGAAGAAATGAGCAACGCGTCTACCCGGTCGCCCTGTCTGGGAAGTGAGGAGCGCCTCTGCCTGGCCGCCCCGTCTGGGAAGAAATGAGGAGCACCTCTGCCCGGCCGCCCCATCTGGGAAGAAGTGAGGAGCACCTCTGCCCGGCCGCCCCGTCTGGGAAGAAGTGAGGAGCACCTCTGCCCGGCCGCCCCATCTGGGAAGAAGTGAGGAGCATCTCTGCCTGGCCGCCCCGTCTGGGAAGTGGAGAGCGCCTCTGCCCGGCCGCCCCATCTGGGATGTGGGGAGCGCCTCTGCCTGACCGCCCCGTCTGGGAGGTCTACCACGGAGGCCAGAAGCAATGTGGGGGCTGGAAGTGGTGGCTCACGCCTGTGGTCCCGGCACTCTGGGGGGCCAAGGCGGGTTGATCACTTCAGGCTAGGAGTTCGAGACCAGTCTGGCCAACATGGCGAAACATGAAAAATACAACAGACAAACCAACCAACCAACTCAGTGACAATAAAACAGGTCTACCCTGGAGTCATACTCTAATTTTTTCTATTTTCCTCCCTTTCTGATCCTTTATCCCACTTTCTTTTTCTTCCTCTTCCTTCTCCTTCTTTGTCAAATAGAAGATTGAGTTATTATCACTGATCCATATAAAGTCCCTCTCTCATTTATTTTAATTCCCACCCCCCATTTCTATTCCCCGACTTCCCATGTGCAACTTTCCTAATATGTTTGATAGGCATCTTTTTGTTTGTATGTATTTTTAGAAAATGTTTATTGTTTTGTGTGCAAAAAAATTAATAAAAATAAATAAATAAATAAATAAAACCTTAAAAAAAAAAAGAAAGTTATAAATAATGTATAGCAGTATCTGGCATGTAACAGGTGTTAACCTTAAGGGAAACTGACATTATTATTTACCAGTTAGGGTTTATTCACCATGTAGTTGAGAGCCATTTATTTTCTTCTCTCCTTTCTTTTTTTTTTATTTTTATAGAAATGGGGTCTTGCTATGTTGACCAGGCCGGCCTTGAACTTCTGGCCTCAAGTGATCCACCTGCCTCAGCCTCCCTATTAGCTGGGACTACAGGCATGTGCCACTGCCAATTTATGCTTTTAAAAAATAAAACTGTGGCTCCCCTGAAGCCCCTAACTTCCTATAGAATTTTAAAGAAAGATGCCTTGATATTTCAAAATAAAAAACCTTTCGATTAGTTTCCGAAGAGATGATTCACTAGAATTTAAATTACCTGTGAGTGCCTTTTATAGATTAAAATTGCAAGCAAACAGGATGACTCCGTGTGTATATGTCTGGGTTTCAGAGAAAGAGAGAGATGGGGCAATTTTAACCTAAATTTGCTTATTTTCTGTAAGTCTTTTCTAAAGCAGAGATTTTTTCCAGACATTTTGCACTTGCTTTCTCTGTTGAAGATACCAACTATGATTCACAGAAGGTGAAAACGAAATGACATTTATGTCTTTCCTGAGAGTTGTTCAATAAGTAGATGACTTCTTGCAAATGTGCCTGCTTTGATGAATCCCCAAGCTAAGCAAATAAGAGTAAGGGTCATGAACTGAGTGCTGAGCAAACACTAGGGAACTGATTGTCAGCCTAACCCAAAGAGAGAGAGAGAGAGAGAGATATATATATATAGCATACCCCAAATGCCGAGTAACCTCAATAAAAATCCCTTTGGCTTCCTACTTTCTGCTGTTTATTCCTGCCCTTCTGAGGCACGTGATTGACCAGAGCAGGACAGATGGCATCCTCTCTCCCAGGAATGCATATTGGGGACTGAACAGCAGTCAGCACATCCCATGGTGGAGGCTGGTCTCATGCACAGTGGAGATGTATACCTAGGAATGTCATCTTCCACTCACCATTTATATAGAGGCATAGAGAGAGTTGGTTTGCAGAGGAAACTGAGGCACAGCTGAAGACACAGAACTGCTAGGATCCTAATGGCTTTCCACGTTCCAGTGAGGGCCCTCCATAAGCCTGGCTCTCTTCCAGCCCTTGGATTGCCTGAGATACCTCACTATCACGCCACCAATCTGCCCTTTTGCTTACGCTACCTCCAGGTGGTTTCCAAAACTGCTATCCACAGAAGCCGTAGTAATGTTCTGTTAACAATAAATGCATGCAAATAATTTAACATTGAGAAACAAGATCAATATGAAGGGAATGGACTATGTCTGTGTATAATTAATTGTTCAGTTATAGAAGAAGATGTCTTAAAATGAAGCTGTCTATTCAAATAATTCCTGTAGAATGGGCTAATACTACTAAGATCTGAACGAGAGATTAAACTGGACCAATGAACTGAACAAATTTGCCACTTTTGGGTTTTGAATAGAAACAAAAGTGAGTTTTTTAGCATGTCACCAGTGGGAAAGGTATGGCAATCAGCTTTTTTGATGCTCTCACCTCCACAATTCAAGGATTGAGGTGTAGTCTAGTATAAGGGATGCTATTTCCTTCTCCTACATTTCATAAAACTACCTTTAAGGGGGGAAGCTGGAGTGGGAATAAGTGCTCTGATCTGGGAATGGGGGAGCAATTCAATGTAAATTGCTGCCTTTTAATTCATTTGATATTGCCTTGGAAGAAATGATAGGAGAGACCACAGGAAACATTATATAGAAAAACAATAACTCCCACTTAATTTTGACCAGTTGCTGCTCATTACCCCAACATGCTAAATCGAACACCAGTATTGAAAACCAACAACATGGGGCAAAATGAATGCAAAGCGACCACGGCTACGTGATACTGTCTTAAGATACATAAATTGTTGTCAATACAAGACCCAATTCAGTTACGTCTCCATTGTGACATGATTCCATGGAGCAGGGTTGGCCTTGGACCAAATCTGGCTGTGCCTTATTTTGTGCAGCCTGTGAGCTGAGAATGGTTTTTGTGTAGAAATATAAAGAAGATTGAGAATAAAACCAGAAGAATAACATTTTGTGACACATGTTAAACATATAAAATTCAAATTTCCATATCCATACATGTAAAGTTTCCTGGGACACAGCAACACCCCTTTGTTTACGTGTTGTCCGTGGTGGTCTTTGTACTACAACAGAGCTGAATAGTCTCAACAGAGACCTTGCGATGGCAAAGCCTAAAATATTTGCTCTCAGGCCCTTAACAGAAAAACAGTCGCCACCTCTCTGCCATAGAATCTTAGCTCTCCGTGTAACACCCATCTGCTCTCAAGCCTCATGGGTCCTGAAGGACAGAATTCATGTCTATTGTATTAGTGCTGTTTCTGTAACATGCAACACAAAGCTTTAAATAAAGCTGGCATTAATATAGATTTGTCAAATGACTGAATCATCAACAACTAACTTTTGGGCATTTTGCTAGTCACACAGATACAAAGATATATTGGGTTGGTGCAAAAGTAATTGCGTTTTTTGCCATTTAAAAGTAATGGCGGCTGGGCGCGGTGGCTCATGCCTGTAATTCCAGCACTTTGGGAGGCTGAGGTGGGTGGATCACCTGAGGCTGAGAGTTTGAGACCAGCCTGACCAACATGGAGAAACCCCGTCTCTACTAAAAAATACAAAATTAGTCTGGCGTGGTGGTGCATGCCTGTAATCCCAGCCACTTGGGAGGCTGAGGCAGGAGAATCTCTTGAACCTGGGAGGCGGAGGTTGCAGTGAGCCGAGATCATGCCATTGCACTCCAGCCTGGGCAACAAGAGCAAATCTCCATCGCAAAATAAAAAAAAAAAAAGTAATGCCAAAAACCCCAATTACTTTTGCACCAACCTGGTAACAGACTGACATTGCCCTTAGGTTTAAATTTAACTAAGACCATTGAATGTGTGTGTGTGCTCTAAATGGATACATGTATATATACGGCTTTCCTTCATTATCATCAGGGATCAGTTCCACAACCCCTGAAGATACCAAAATCCTCAAATACTCACTCAAGTCCCATAGCTGGCCCCATGGAACCTGTGATTATGAAAAGTTGGTCCTTTGTTTACACAGGTTTTACACCCCTCAAATACTGGATTTTCCATTTGCGTTTGGCTGAAAAAAATCTGCTTATTAAGTGGACTTGTGCAGTTCAAACCCGTGTTGTTCGAGGATCAACTGTGTATATAGATATATATCTTGATATATATAGATGTATATCTTGATTTATATAGATATATATCTTGATATATATATATTCTATATATATAGGTCTTGATATATATATATATTAGAATATATATATTAGTATATATTCTGAAACTAAACTAAAGCTGCAAGGAAGTTATGCAAAGGAAGCCTATACATAGTAAAGTTCAAACTGAGTTCAAACGGACTGAGTTCAAAACCATTCCATCTGAGTGCTGGTACCTTTGGCAGGCCACTTGTCCTCCTGAGCCTCAGTTTCCTCAGCTACAAAGTGGGGATAAACCCTACTCTTTGGGTTCCTATAAGGATAAAAGAGGATGATGTACGTAAAATTTCTAGTCCAAGGCTGAGCACACAAAATCCATGAAATCCATGACAGTCCTCATGAGTGAAGAGTTCAGTGGATGCTGTGGAGAGAAACTCCAGTGAGAGGAGCAGGTAGGCAGAGTTGGGAGGAGAGGGGGAACTTCAGCTGGGCTGGTAAGAACCAGTTCTTGGATCCCAAAGCAAAAGCAAGTATCAGGAGGTGCTCGAGACATGCAGAGGAAAACAAGGCAAGTATGTCAGCAGGGAGGATTCCTGCAGGGGGAACCATGAGAAGGAACAGAGATGCAGAGAAATGCAAACCAGGCAGTGTCTGGTTTCAGAGTTTTGACTGTCACCTGAAAATAACAAGAGATCTGCTAAAGGTTTTTCAACAGGCAGTGATAGGTGCAAAGTAGCATGTAGAAACAGAAAACCAAACACTGCATGTTCTCACTTATAAGTGGGAGTTGAACAATGAGAACACATAGACACAGGGAGGGGAACATCACACACCGGGGCCTGTCAAGGGTTGGGGGGCTAGGGGAGGGATAGCATTAGGAGAAATACCCAATGTAGATGATGGGTTGATGGGTGCAGCAAACCATCATGGCACGTGTATACCTATGTAACAAACTTGCACATTCTCCACATGTACCCCAGAACTTAAAGTATAATAAAAAAAAATTAAAAAAAAGAAAGTTTCCCTTTGCATTATCATATTCACTGTATGGAAATTTAGGAAGCAAAGGTAGGGTTTATCCCCACTTTGTAGTTGAGGAAACTGAGGCTCAGGAGGACAAGTGACCTGCCAAAGGTACCAGCACTTATATGGAATGGTTATGAACTCAGTCTGTTTGAATACCCTAGATGTGTTCAGATAGACACAGTACATGATAAATGCCCTGGGTGTGTTCAGATAGACACACTACATCCCAACTGTACACACTGGCAGAGTCATGATTTGCAAAATGACTTGGGGATCCCACGAATAGCTGTGCTTCTCTAGCAATTTCTGTATTGGGGTCATTTCAAAAGTACACTCAAGAGACAACTTCTTCTGGTCCTGGATTCTGCATGCAATTTAGGAAGAAAAAAAAATACAAACTGGAGGGCTGTTCTGCCAAACTTTTCAGCTGAACAAGAGAAACTCAGACTAAAACACTGGTTTTTGTGCAGGTGGCTTTGTGCTCTGAGGGATTCAGAGCCTGCTGATTTTTGAGGTCTGTTCATGACATCTATCACAGCATGTATATTACTTGAAAAAACATATCCATGATGCTAAAAATACTCCGCAGTCTCACTTGACTGCAGGCTGTCAGAATGTTACATTTGGATTTTTCTACTTCCTGCTGATATTTGGACATTTTCATAAGTATAATGTTTACCCTTATTTTGTTTTTCCCTATAAAAGTAGATTGCAGATGAGTAAGGCTTAAGGAGGGCTGCCTCAGGGAAGGATTTGTGTTGTATCCTGTCATTTCTCAGATGTTCTGGATAGATAATTTTGCCTCAGTTGCTCTTCTGTGGCGCTGATTTCGGGTTGGGGCCGTCCCACACAAGGTGGGTGTTTAGTTCTCTTTGGCAGGAGTCCTACTTTTCAGGATAGCTACTCCTCTTTCTGGTCTAGACCAGGTCCACAGGTCTGTTGGGCATAATTGGTGCTACGATTGGTCACAGAAGGTCTGAGCTGAAAGGTAGCTCTGGGACATTAAAGTTCATCACCTCATTTTATAGAGATGAAAACTAAGGCCTTTGGGGTTTCAGTCTAAAACTAAAAAGCAGCAATGTGACCAAGGTGAGATCTTCTGATTTACAGAGAATTTATATTTTGTTCACACCACACTGCCATCTTTCTAAACACACAAGTCTTGCCTTGGCCTAGTGTTTAACAAACAGCTCCAAGTCAGAGAGGGCTGATGACACAGGCCTCACCTACCGTGCACCTGCAGATCCCCAAGAGACCAGTGGCTAGCGTGGGGTGAGGTGTGTTAGCTTTCTTACAAAGTTTATTCGAACAATGACGGGCCAATTATTTTTCATTTCTTTTTCCAGAATTCAATCAACACAACTGTCTAAATTACAGAGAAGTAGAGAGGCTGTGTGTAAATATGGGTATGTTTGTGGTGGAAGAACTTTTTTCATTCTTGAACCCAGCTAAAAATTTCAGTGCGCCTCTTGTATTTGGCTACTCTTTGGGAATGTCAGCTTTTCCTTACGAGGAAAGGAGAAACTATCCCAGGTTAAGAGATTTTTATCAGGTCTAAGGCAGTAATCACTAGCACTGCAAAATCCTTTTTAGGTTGGGTAGTTCAGGGAACTATATCATATAAACTGCATGTACCTATACAAAATACGACGACAGAGACATATTGCAAATGAACTAACAAAAAAACAGACGGAAGAAGAAACAGGCCACTCATCATGTGTTATGACTGACGTTTACCGTAGTACTTATTTCCATTGAAACTGTACATAAGACATAGAAAACAATATGGCAGCCAGGGGCGGTGGCTCACGCCTGTAATCCCAGCACTTCGGGAGGCTGAGGGGGGCAGATGACAAGGTCAAAAGATCGAGATCATCCTGGCCAACATAGTGAAACCTCGTCTCTACTAAAAATACAAAAATTAGCTGGGTGTGCTGGCGCATGTCTGTAGTCCCAGCTACTCGGGAGGCTGAGGCAGCAGAATCGCTTGAACCCAGGAAGCAGAGGTTGCAGTGAGCCGAGATCGCACCACTCTATTCCAGCCTCACAACAGAGCGAGACTCCGTCTCAATAATAATAATAATAATAATAATAATAATAATAATAAGGCAATCCTATAGCCTATACCCTATACGCAGGATATAGTGCATCCTGCCATCTTGCAACCTAAGAAATCCTCTTTCTAGATAACATTATATATTTAAATACATTCTATTATGAGGCCAACTGTCTACTTTTCTTGAACGTCTTCTGTCGCTAGTTTGGAGTGATTCCACAATCCTAACTCACAGAGCCCGTAGGGAACACGTCTCAAAGCGAGGACACTGCTGGGATGGGTCAGGAAGAGCAGCACGTCCCCGCCAGTCTGGGTGACGCCAGGAGAAGTAAAGCACAAAATCGCCTCTGTAGTTTATCGTTTTTTTAATCCCTGCCAGTTTGAAGTGAATCTGGCTTTCAGGTATGCCTTAGGCAAAAACTAATGAATGTCATTTGAGTCAAAAAGAGGATAAACACACCCAGCACCTGTGATCACTCACCTATTTAGTGCACCAGTGAGGATGTTTGAAAAGCATGATCTCCTTAGAGCACTTCTGTTTTTGACAGATTTTAATATGAAGGAAGGTGGCTAACGAGAGCCTCAGCTATTCTACGAATACAAGCATAACTGCAGAGTGAATGCCCAGCACGGAACATAGAGGAGGTATTTTGTTTCCTTCAGAGAACACCAGGCGAAGTTTTGGGGGAAAATACCCAAAGAACAAAGGAACGAACAATAAAACCAACTCACAAAGCTCTGAACTGCTCACCTGTGAGACTGAGTCACCTTGTCAGCAGATCCATTTTATGTCTGGATTGCTGGCCTGTCTAGCGCTCCTGGGAAGGGGTGGGTTGAATGTCTGGCACGTTGCTAACACTCAACAAACAATATTAATCCTTATCGTATGACTTAATTGAAGGCCTGCACAGGAAACTAACAGACAAGGTTTCATCTGTCCTCACTGCCTGGAAGGGGTATTTCTACTTATCTGGACAACTGTTACCCACCTGGGAGATGGATGGGCTGGTTCAGCGCTTGCCTTCTGCCTCTCTTAACTTCCCTATGTATACACATGTGACCCTATAGAGATGTGACTTGCTCTGTTTCCTTGTCAGCACTGCATAAAATGCCTATTCCTTCCCTCTTTAGATAATAAACCCCTTGTGTGCAGAGACTGTGCCATTTACACACTAGGAACCTTCCCAGGGTCACCTCAAAGAATGTGCCTTAACCTTATTTAGCTTCAAGGACCCAGGAATGACTCACAAGAATTGCAGAACAGTCCCCAAACATAAAGGACATAATACAGTAGAAACAACAAACACAAAACGACCTGTTTGGGAGAGAAGACAGTGTACCCCAAACCACGTATCAATGAGTTGAAAGTAACTCCAAATGCTCACTCCCTTTGTAGATTCTTCTTTCCTCAATGCCCGAAACCCCTGCCACTCTATCAATCAAATGAATACTCCATCAATAAGTATTTACCAAACACCCACGAAGAACCAGGCATAAAAAGAAAATTAGACACAGCTTCTCCCTACAGGAGTTCACATTTTGGGCAAATGAAGACATATGCACATAAAGAGATAATACTTAATAAGGGGCAATTAATACCGTAATAAGTACACATTATAAGCTCTGGGGGTCAGAGGAAGAAAGGAAGTCTTGGGGATCAAGGGCTGAGGTCTGGGGATGTGCTCATTCCAGAGGGTGTGATCTGTGACTCCAGGCTGGGCCAGGCCACAGAGGACTTTGACTCCTGTGGCTGATTCTGTAGCCCAGGCAGAGACCACTTTAAGGCTTACCTCCACCAGGGAAACTGTAGGCCACAGGGTGAACGAATTCAATGTCCCACCTCATTGCCTGATTACTATGTTCCAAGCTTACAAGGCTGTTCTTTGACTACGGGTTCTTCTCAGATGGAGAGGTTAAAGCTGGAAGTGGGAATCAACTCTTGGATTGTTCTCAGGGCTTTGGCTTGCCTTCCTTCATCGTTTTAGGGCTCGAGTGGATCCTAATTCTTGACTCTGTCTTCTTCCAAGAACTCCTGATACCTTCAGTTTGTACCATATGGTTACTTCTAGTGCACGCTGCTGGGTGTCCTGCCCAGGTGCTCTCCCCACCCTCACCTGCTGTTTTGGGGCTGGCAACTCACTGCTGCTCCCCTGGGTCCCTGTCTCAGCGTGTGGCAAACTCTGGCATGCAGTTTGGGGTGCAGGGTTTCTAGGCATCAGGCAGAAAGCTAGGCTGCAGCCAACCTCCATCTTGCTCAGCTCCCAAGACTTCACTCCCAGTATTCACTGGTACAGGAATCCCCACCCCAGGCTCTGCTTGTAGGGACCTTGACCTCGAGGCTTAAAAAGCAATTTCACAGGTGTATTTATTTCATGTGAAGCAGACTATTATCCACATTTTATCAGTCTTGAAACTAGGGCTCAAAGACATGAAAGTCACATGGTCAGTTAATGAAAGCAGTGCCTACTACAAGCCAAGGCTCTGTTCTCGTTCTCAGAATTCATCATTCTTTCACTAATTCATGTGCTTCTCAGGCAGGTTTGAGATTGGACTGAAGGATCAGGGTCCTTTCGCTGATTTATGGCTGAACGTAGTGGGAGAGAAGCACTGTGTCTTCTTTATTCAGCTGGGCAGGACGGGAGCTGAAGGGGGATGTGAGTACCTCGCAGTGCTTGAGAACAGATTTGAGAACTCCCTAGCCAGGGCTGGCGGATTGGCTTGAAGCTCTGGGTGAGAGAAACAGCTTAAAGTTCATAGTAGTGGTCTTTGCCTGGGGCTATTTATTTTGAGGTATCTGTATCTGTCTCAGTCATCATCAAAGGTCAGGACAGCCACTTAGAGACTGAGAGAAGGGAAAAAAGAGAGGGAGAAAGAAGGAATGAGAACCACGGGAAAAGGACCTCTGTGTGGTCCCTGGGTGGCAGTCCAGCTACACCATGTGAACAAGTAAATGTGCTATTTAGTGACAGCTGTAAAATCAACATGCCCAGTGGAGATTTGTACTAGATAGAGTACCCTGATGCAACATTGTCACCGAAGGTCACGAGAGGCCACTCACGGCATCACCCCGCAGGAGTTCCCTTCTGTTCTCTGAAAGCACCCAAGGCTGTTCCTTTCTCACCCACACAATAGTACTTTCCTGTGAATGACTTCAGAGTTTCGCCCTTCTTTCTTTACAGTGTGTGCAATTCAAGGAGGGAGCGATAATTAAGTGTTTGGTGCTGGGTGCCATGGGCACACTAGCAGTGGGCTTTGGTTCCCGTTTCATGCTCCTCCTTGGTTTGCCTGTGACTGGCTAAACACAGGAAAGATGAGGGCAGGCTCCTCCGAAGTGTATGTGAAACAACACTGATACTGATCACCAGGAGAAATCTGGTGCCCGTCACTTCCAGGGACTGGGGTTGTTGCCAGTTACATACTCAGTCTAAGGCTGCCTTTGGAGGGGAGATGGAAGATAAACTAGGAGACACTGTGTTGTCTCTGGGCCCCAACAGAAATGGTTAGAGCCAGAGCTCTAAGAAGACCTTGTATTTTTCTAGGTATCATGTTAGGTTCTGCCGTCTCATCATATACTTGGACACGACTTTTTTTTTTTTTTTTTTTTCAGACAGAGTCTCACTCTGTCACCAAGCTGGAATGCAGTGCTGCGATCTCAGCTCACTGCAACCTCCGCTTCTTGGGTTCAAGCAATTCTCCTGCCTCAGCCTCCCAAGTAGCTGGGATTACAGGTGTGCACCACCATGCCTGGCTAATTTTTGTATTTTTGGTAGATGGGGTTTCACCATGTTGGCCAGGCTGGTCTCGAACTCCTGACCTCAAGTGATCTGCCCACCTCGGCCTCCCAAAGTGCTGGGATTACAGGCGTGAGCCACCGGGCCCAGCCCATACATGACTTTCAATGTCACTTAGAAAATGCCCTATTCCTAGTGGGCATACTCCTACATCTTACAATCTGATTCAGTTTTCAAATAAGCAGAACAATGTCATATACCCACAGAACATTGGTTTTGTATGTACAAGCTTCGCCATCCTCAGCACAATCTTCATTTAAAATCAACACTCACTGTAAGGGAAAATAATTTGTATTCTAGTTGATTATTTTATAATTCTATTTGGTCTTGAGCAATGTCTCTCTAGATTATGGATGTCCGATTGAGGCTGTAGGGTTTGAGCTCTGGCCTAAAGAAGATGGCTCTCTGGGCAAACATTCCTGCCCTGAGCTTGGCTCTGAAGTGCAGGTGGCAACCCGGTGCCCCTGAAGAGTCAGACAGATGCAGGTTGGAGTGTGGTTCTACCACGCACTAGCCTAGCTGTAAGACCTTTGAAACAATGGTTTTCATGGATAAATATCCATTTTCCCATGTGAATTGTGCATCGTGGCATCTATTTTAGCAGATGGTTGTTGGGATCTAATGGCATGAGTATACAACATCCCAAGTCAGAATTTAGTAATCCCAGGTGCATAATAAATGGTATTTACTACTTTTAATAGGCAATTTTAAAAAGAAGAGCTAGTATTTTATTCCTCCTATGCCCAGTCCAGCGAATTTCCTTGCACACAGTGATTCATAACATTGGCTGAATGAATAAAGGAATACATGAAAATATTTCTTTCTCCTTAAAGCACTTTCACATTCATTACCTAACAACCAATATAAAGATGTGACCCTAATATCGCCTGCCTTCTTGCACTGTTGTATTTCTTTCTTCTGAATCCTTGATCTCCTATTGATTTCCATGGCCACAATCCTAGTTTACAAAGGTGTTTAAAAACAGAGCCGAATGTTCTTTAAGAGCATGGGCTCTATAGCTGTGTGTCTGGTGAATCTAGGCTCTACCTCTCACTGGCTGTAGTTTTGGGCAAGCTTTTTTTTTGTTTTTGAGATGGAGTCTTGCTCTGTCGCCCAGGCTGGAGTGCAGTGGCGCGATCTCGGCTCACTGCAAGCTCCGCCTCCCAGGTTCACGCCATTCTCCTGCCTCAGCCTCCCAAGTAGCTGGGACTACAGGCACCCGCCACCACGCCCGGCTAATTTTTTTGTATTTTTAGTAGAGACAGGGTTTCACCGTGTTAGTCAGGGTGGTCTCAATCTCCTGTCCTCGTGATCCGCCTGCCTCAGCTTCCCAAAGTGCTGGGATTGCAGGCGTGAGCCACCGCGCCTGGCCTGGGCAAGCTTTTTAATCACTCCAAGCCTCGCGTTTTCCCATCCATAAAATAGGGACAGTAGTAAAAGCCCCCATCACATAGCTGTTGCCAGGATTAAATCAGGCCCTCCATGGAACACCCTGAAGATAGACCCTGGCAGGAGGCAAGTGCTCTTTCCCTGCCTGCACCCGCAGCCCGCCCCACTCGGTCCTGGCCACTTCTCTGAGCACAGAGGCTGCAAGGGCAACCAGACTCACTCTCTGTATTCAAGGAGCTAACATGTGGTACCTTTTCCTTTACATTTATTCTTCCCTTAAGTAACAGGTTAGGCTCTGAGTAGAGCAGTTTTGATCATGTCACTTCTTAAAACACAGCTCCCTCAAGCCTGGTCCAAATGTCTTGTGAAATGCTGTCCCAATATTGCTACCCTTGATTCTTGGTCTGCTCTCTTTCTGATCAGACTTGAGTTCCTGTCGACCCCTGAACATCCCCTCCTCCACTTTTCCAGCTCTGCCATGTGTTCTGGTGTTCCCACCTCTTGGAATAGTGCCATTGTCCCTCTCTGCCTCTGACAGGGCCCCTCTTGCTAACTGGACTGGATCAGCCACTGAATTTCAAATTCCTGCCATGTTTCCTGTCCTCCTCTGTTTCCTCCTCCTTTCCTGAATTTACATCTTATTTATAGATTTATTGAAAATGTAACACATTCTTATGGTTCAAAATTCAAAAGCTACACATAAAAATGTGTGACGTCCTTATACCCTGGATACCCCACAGACAACCAATGTCTTCAATGTCTTGCGGTTCCTTTTATGCCTAAACATGTTGATGTATCCCATGGTCTTCTTTATACACAGATGGAGTGTGCTGCACACAAACAAGAGTATGCTATACATGTAGTTCTCCATCTTGCTTTTCTCCCATAACAATATATCACGGAGGAGATTCCATGTTCCTTTACAAGGAGATTCCTCCTTCTCTTTGTGACTGAGTTACATGCCGTGGTGTAAATGGACTACAACTTAGTCAATGGGCAGTTATTTAAGTGGGTTCCATGTCTCTACTATTACACACAATGCTGTGAGGTACAATCTTCATTCTGTACACATGTAACACGCATAACTTGATAGGGGAGGGTGTGTACATTTATGAGTGTGATAGATGTTGTCACCTTCTCCACCCTAGAAGATGTATCAATTTTCACTCCCAGCAGCCTCATGTGACAGCATCAGGTTCTTCTCTCTTGACAACATTAATGTGTCACCATGCTTGTTAGTCTTCTCCTAACTCAATAGGTAAAAAATGATATCTCAAAATAGTTTAATTTACACACGATTCTACACTTAGAGAATCAAAGGAAAAATCTTCCACTTTTCTAGATTCTTGTCTGGTTGCAGCACTTTCAGAACAATTTTAGTAATAATGGGGATAGTAGTTGTCCTTGTCTTATTCCTGATTTAATGGGAAGGTTTCTAGTCACTCCCCTTTAGGCCTGATGCTAGTTTGAGGGTTAAGATATTAAATTTCTATACATATATTTTTAAGAGGTTTTTTTGGGGGTGGGCATGTTCTCACTATGTTGCCTCCCGGCCTATCCTCTTTCCTCAGCCTCCTAAGTAGCTGGGACGACAGGCATGTGCCATCTCACCCAGTTGAGTTTTTTTTTTCTTAAATCAAGAAGAATGGCATGAACCTGGGAGGCGAAGCTTGCAGTGAGCTGAGATTGCGCACCACTGCACTACAGTTTGGGCGACAGAGTGAGACTCCGTCTCAAAAAAGAAAGAAAGAAAGAAAGAAAAAAAAAAGTATGGACTGAATTTTATCAAACACTTTTCAGCACCTGTGGAGAAGGACATATTTTTTTCTCCTAAGATCTTTTAGTACATTGAATTTTATTAATAAGTTTTACATTGGCAAACCATCCTTACATTCCTGGAATAACCTCTACTTAGTCGTGATGTGTTTCCTTCTAATGTGCTGCTGCATCATGTCTGTTACTGTTATACTTAGGGTTGGTCAATTCCTTTTTAAAAATCAAAAGTTTGGTAGTTTTCTTCTTAGGTGAGTTTTATAACATTGCATGCTTGCTTTGTTAAAGAAATTAGGACACTGTCTACTTTCCTTCCCTCCCTCCCTTTCTTCCTTCTTTCTTTCTCTCCCCCCAACCTTCTTTCTCTTTCTGCACCTGGAGCAATTTTAACAGCACTGGGATTATCCATTCAGAAAAGATTTAGTAGAATTCCTCTTGGGAATCTTCTAAGCCTGGTTCCTCTCATGGTCTGACCCTAAGGAACTAGCCCTGATGGTCTTTCTATCTGTCACCCTGGCATCTACTGATTAGATAGGATTCCTTCCATGGGATGACCATTGAGGGTCTGGACTAAGGTGATTTGGACTAAGGTTCTGGCCAGTAAGGCAGCTCATATGGCAAAGTGACACAGAACCTTATGCGCTCTCTTCGGCATTGTGAGTCTGAGCTGCCCACACCAATGGAGCAGAGAGAAAGTGGCCCTGGCTATTCAGGGCACCCTAAGGTGATGGCTGGGTCACTGTTGGTACAGAGTCCTTAGAAACTCTGGAACTGCTGCCATTACCAGAATAAAAACAAACCACTGTCCCATCTTTTGAAGGGGGTTGTTACCTTCATGGTAGCAAGGCCTAAGTTTATATTCAGCGTGTCTCTTTCTTGCAACTTAAGAACCTACATAATAAGAGGCAATATGAGTTACCCATTAGGAATAGAGAGTTTGGAGCTGAACAGGCCTGGATTTGAGTTCTGGCTCCGTCCTTTGTCAGCCTCCTGCTGCTCACAACTAGACTGGAAACTCCCTACGGGCAAAAACTCCTCCTGATATCCTCAGGCTCAAAACACATTTATTTAAGGAAACAGATTCTGTAATCCAACATCCACGCTAATGATACAAAGGTTAGAGAATATTATCTTTGATCTCAAGCTTTCCTTTTAGAATGACAAGGCCAAAAATAAATTAGAAAACTACTGTAATTGTTTCTCTAAAGTGTTCTTTAATTTCACTGAAATACAAGCTTTGACCAGTATAGATCAAATGGAGATGTACAGACCAAATGAAAAGGAGTTTCTGCAAATATAGGCTGTATTTTAGGTGATTCAGAGCCTATGATCTCCTTATTTTGCTTTCTGCTTTATGAAGCAGACTGAGAGTCTTAGTCATATTTATTTTCAAACATGTTACTAAATAATAGGCCACTTAAAGAAATCAAATCAATAACTATCAAAACAGTACATTTAATTATTTGCTTACATGTTAAAAAACACTCTACCTGAAATCTTGACCTCTAAGTGCTATTTTTAATTTCAATCTTTTTTTTCATGTTCTACTGCCCTTTGTGACTTGACAAAGAAGAAATTTAAAATAATGTAATGTCATTGGAATTGTCATGTAATGACTTCTAAGGTGTAGTTACGACTGCATTGATTACTTTGAACATAAACCTGTACTTAGGAGTGTTTTTCTTTCTTTTAATCTGTAAATGAAGTCAAAGGATGATGATTGTTCAAGAAGTTAAGCTGCAGAGATGCTTCAATTTTCTGACATAGCTTCCTTTCCAATAAATTAGACTTCCTTCTAACAGGGAAATAGACTAGTGTAACAGTAGTGTTTTCTACAAGTCTGTGATTATTGAGAAACGTAGCAAACTTCCTCTTGTGTTTACAGAATAGAAAATACAAAAACCATGAGGGAATTACATTGATTTCAGAAGGTTTTGCAACCTCTTCCCTAATTTTGCAGCCTTAGTTAAAACAAGCAAACCCTTTTATATTGAGAGGCTGTAGTCTGAAGCGTATCATGCCAGTCCCCTAGTTTTTGGAAACCAGAGGAAGAAGCTGCTCTTTTGTGTTTTTTTGATGGCTCTAGTATGAACTGCACAGACAGCCTCAGAAGACAGGTGGCTTTGGGAAAATTTCATTTTTCATCTGCAAATTTGTTCATCTCTTCAAAAACCATTGTTTTCTTTCTATTAAATGGTATTTAGTCAGTTTTCTTATTATTTGATAAGCTTAATCAGTTACTAAAATTGCTTGAACTAAGAAAGCCTAGAACTAAAACAAAATGGAACGCTGGATTAGAAGATACTGATCTAAATTTATCAGGGAAATTTCCAAAGGCCTTAGAGATAGCCTTTCACCTCTGGAAACTCAGTGAAGTACTCTATGAAAAAAGAACGAATGAGTCTGGGTGATCTTAAACACATCACGCAACTTCTCTTGCCCCAACCTTGCCCAGCTTGGTCCCATGGACAATTATTACATGGCTCTGTGTGACCCTGCATGAGGTGACTCTTGCTACCTCTCCAGTCTCCTCTGGAACCTTTCTCTGCACCATCCTTGCATTCTAATGCCTCAGTCATCTTTCAGTCCCTAATGCTGGTCATGTTTCTTTTTTACCATATCGTCTGCTTGTACTATTTCCTCTCCCTGGAATGTTCTTTTTGTCCATTTTTGCTAGTTAATACACAATTATCCTTCATATCTCAACTCCATCATCACTTCTTGGAAAAACCTTTCCTGATCCCCCATCTGGGTCAATGTCCCATTATAAGCTCTCATATTACCAAAACACTTGCCTTCAAAGAAGTTTTCTCAAATTGTGATTTTTATGTTTATTTATGTGGTTATTAGACTAATAGTTCTCTTTTCCTTTATAAGCTTCATAGCTTGTTTTTGCACAACATCAAACCCCTAGAGTCTAACAGGATGCCTGGCTCACAGAATACACTCAATAGAATATAATTGAATGTTAATAATAGATGTTACTGACAGAGAGAAAAGCAACTCTCTAATTTTGAGTCTTAGTTCCTCCTGCTAAGTGACTTGTAAGGTATTGGAGATTACATTTCTTTGGTCTTTAATTTTTTTACTCTCTAAATACAAATAATAAGAATAGTCCTCAGAGTTATTGTAAGAAAAAAATAGATATAATGACTACAACTGATAGGGATTAACTTAAAGGGTATTTAAAATGCTTCAGATTTTTTGATGAACTAAACTACTGGTATATTTGACACTAAGAATTTCGGCTACACAGACTGATTTATCAATTCTACCCTATCACTTGCTACAGGTTGAGCATCCCTAATCTAAAATGCTCCAAAATCTGACATTTTTGGAGTGCTGACATGACACCACAAGGGGAAAATTCCACACATAAGAACTTAACACAAACTCTGCCTCATGCAGAAAATTATTTAAAACACTGCATAAAATTACATTCAGGCTATGTGTATAAGGTGTGTCTGCAACATAAATTTCATGTTTACACTTGGGTCACATCCCTAAGATATCTCATGATGTATGTGTAAATGTTCCAAAATCCTAAAAAGTCAGAAATCTGAAACTCTTCTGGTCCCAAGCATTTCAGGGAAAAGATAACCTATACAGGTATATTTAGAAATAATTAATAGATAAGATAAGCATATCTATAATAATTTTAATTTTAAAATGCATACTTTTATACCATGTTTGCTGTTAAATGCAGAGATGTGGGTATTCATACATTTAGTAATAATGTTTTTGTATAGTACTTTTATAGCTTACGGTGAATTTTCATAAAGATTATTATGGTCTCATTTTATAAATGCAATATCAGACTCGTTTATGTGATTAAGTGAATTGCCTAAGGTCACAGACCTCGTAAATGAAGAGCTGACATTAGAACAGAGATGCTCTGATTTGAATTTAGTGTTCAGCTCCAACTCCCTGAGAAATTCTAATCATCTGCCAATTTTTTAGGCTGCTTTCTTTTCCGTGTGGCTGCATATAATTGAGAGAATGGGTGTTTCCTTTCAACCAGCTGACTGTCGGGTTCTCTGGGCTACACGCTGCAGTCTGCATTGTTGGAGGCTGGGTTTCAGAGTATTCCTGAAGGTCTTTTAGAGTTCACCTGGGGACATGCTTGTTCTCTTTGGTTTACTATTTACAAAGTACTGGTCTACATGCTTTACATATAATAATACTATACTTATTTTGAGATTAAATAACTATATATATATAACACTTAGAACTTACATATAATTTAGAACAATGCCTGATACATGGCATGCACTACATAAATAAAACTTATTTTTCAATAAATCTTTATTTAAAAAACAGTATGGCCGGGAGTGGTGGCTCACGCCTGTAATCCTAGCACTTTGGGAGGCCGAGGCAGGCAGATCACTTGAGGTCAGGAGTTTGAAACCAGCTTGGCCATCATGGTGAAACCCCGTCTCTACTAAAAATGCAAAAAATTAGCTGAGCATGGTAGTGCATGCCTGTAATCCCAGCTGCTTGGGAGGCTGAGGCTTGAACCCGGGAGGTGGAGTTTGCAGTGAGCAGAGATCGTGCCACCGCACTCCAGCCTGGGCGACAGAGCAAGACTCCACCTCAAACAAAAACAAAAAATACAAAAAAAAAAACAACAAACAAACAGGCCAACAAATCCATAAAAAGATGCTCAACCTCATTTGTTATTAGGAAAATGGAAGTCAAAACCACAGTGAGACACCACTTCATGGCCACCAGGTTGGCCAAAACAAAAACCAAATAGAAACAAACAAAAAAGAACATAACAAGTAGTAGTGAGGATGTGAAAAAACAGACTCTCATACACCGCTGGGAGAATGTAAAATGTTACAGCCATTTTGGAAAACAGTCCATAAATTATTTTAATGGTTAAACGTAGAATTACCATATGACCCAGTAATTCCATTCCTAGGTATATGCCCAGAAGAAATGAAAACATATGTCTACCTGAAACTTGTACATAAATGTTCATAGCAGCCTTATTTATAATAGCCAAAAGGTGGAAGCAACTCAAATTTCCATCAACTAATGAATGGATAAAAATGTGGTATTTGCATCCAATGGTGATTAGGCAGCCATAAAATGGAACACATGGTACAAGGTGGATGGATCTCAAAAACGTTCTGCTAAGCAAAAGAAGCTAGACACCAACGGTCACATACTATACAATTCTATTTATATAAAATATCCGGTATATGCAAATCCATAGACACAGAAAACAGACTGGTAGCTGCCAGGGGAGGGGCTCTAGGAACAAATGGCGAGCCACTGCTTAATGGATACAGGGCTTCCTCTAGGGTGATGAGAATGTCGTGAAACTAGAAAGACATGACAGGTACCAACATTGAATGAATTAAATGCCACTGAATTGTGTACACTTTAAAATGATTTGTGACTAATTTTATGTTATATAAATTCTACCTTAAAAAACCAAACAACACAAAAAACCCAAATTGTAAGAGACAAGTACAATTATTCTCTGTTTTTGCTTTTTTTTTTTTTTTCAAATGAAAATGCTATGGCACATAAAGGTTAAGACACTTGCTTCAGGTTTCACAGGTAGCTGAAGGAAAAACCAAAACAGGAATCTAGATAGTCTGATTTCAGGTAGTCAGACTCCAACTACGATACTTAACATTCCTCATGTTATTCTTTTCTGCTATTCTTTGATTTGATTCAAGTGACAATAAAAGCTAAAACCCAGCTCTAAAGGGGGAAGGGTGGAGAAGGAAAGGGATGACTCAACATATACTTAGAGTGAATGCATTCATGTGTATGATTAAAGAACAATGTCACTTGGTTCTGCAATATTGTGAAATCGCAGCAAGGATGCCAGCGTGGGAGAGCTATTGAAAACTGGTCAATGGATTTAATTGTTGAAGTGTTCTTGCTTTCTAATTAGTGCATCATTAAGTGAATTAAGTGAAGTCATCTTGCTCTTTGGTAACCAATAAGAATTATGATGAGACACAGTAGGAACCACATACATATTTATAGCCATGTTATTAAAGTATGAACTATTTTAATTAATAATATATATCAATAATATATCTCATTTAATTTCCTCTTTTTCTGAGGGATCACACTAGATAATGTTCAAGGCAACTTCAAATAATGTTATAACAGAACATAAGATGTCTAAGATTTCAGACAGGTGGCAATAGTGGCAAAACATGATTAAAGACCTATGGGTAATTGAACAAACACTTTGTTGGCTAACAAATTATTTTAACCTTTGTGTATGACTAAACTAGAAAGTCTGGCTTTCATTTATTATGATTATCCACCTCCCTTCCAGGTCTCTTTCTGGACCTAGCTGAGGTGAAACAAAGACACTGGGTGATATATCAAATTACTCTAAGAGAGCCTCTGGCATCGCTAAATAATCAGAATAATTTAACAACCATTTCAACAAAAACAATGGCACACAGTAGTTCAGTTTCCAGGGATTCTTTCGGAATTATGAGATAAACTTTAAAAAGATGTTTTATTCCCAACTTGATTTTTACTTTACACATACACAGACACAGACACACATACACACAGTGATTATTTTATATTTTTTTCATCCTTTAAAGCAATAAAACTTATCTTTAGGGAACAGATTAATATTTAACTTATTCTTGGTAGTATCATAATAAACCAACTTGGGAAAGGCTCCTTAGTTTTAGATAGTAAATACAAGAAGATTCTGGTTCCAAATGGAAGTGTCAAAAAATATTTCAATTCTGGCTCTTTCCCTATGGGGCCTGTGTTGAGACATTATCATTTTCCTTATAAATATTGAGATCGGTGGCTGAAAGTTATGTGTCTATGTTTTTTGCTTTAGCAACTTTCTGTATACCTGAAAGTTGCCACTCACTCATTTCTACCCTCCTGGTTTTTATCTCAATTTCAAGGCCATCAAACAGCCTCCTAAGCAATCATTCAAGTTTTAAAGAGACTCTTGAATGCTGCTTGTTTTCAGGAAGCTTTCTCCAGTCAAGTTTCTGCTCAAAGAATACAAGTATTCACTGGCCATCTCTCCCTTTAATTTAGCAAGTGATTCATTACTATTAACGTGCTACAGAGAATATTGCTCATTTGAGGGCTTGCTTACAATTTTCTGTTGAGATGAGTTTTACCTACATTCTTTGCAAAATCCCACTCAAGTAAATGTTAGCTCTTCTAAGAAGCCTTCATGCACTATCCTAGCTAGTGACGCCCCTCTCTAACTCCTTTCCATTTCCTCCCTTCTCTTCTCTCTGTTTACCTCCTTCATGCCATAAATGTTTATCAAGAATCATTTACGTGTCAGACATTGTGTTGAGCACTTTCTCAACTCACCCTCCCTTTCATGGTCTGTAATCTTCCATGGCTTTTAATTGTCTTCCTGGTAGCGATCTCATACCATCTGTTTAGTCCATTCTCACATTGCAATAAAGAACTACCCAAGAATGGGTAATTTATAAAGGAAAGAGGTTTAATTGGTTCACAATTCTGCAGGCTACATGGGAAGCATGGTTGGAAAGGCCTCAGGAAACTTAAAATCATGGAGAAAGATGAAAGGGAAGCAAACACATCTTCACATGGCCAGCAGGAGAGAGAGAGAGCATGAAAAGGGAAGTGCTAACCACTTTTAAACAATCAGATTTCGTGAGAACTCACTCATGAGACAGCACTAGGGGGATGGTGCTAAACCATTAGAAACCACCCCCATGATCAAATCACCTCCCACTAGGCCCCACCTCCAACACTCAGGATCACAATTCAACATGAGATTTGGGTGGGGACACAAAGCCAAACCATATCACCTTCTATACTACACAGCTATGAGCAAGTTGGTTTCAAGAACTCTTACCGATTCATGGTTGTATAAATAGGTTGGTGTGGTGGAGGGAAAGGGATAGAGATGTGAACATAGAGATAGGACAGTTAGCACCAGGCTCAAGGAAGCAGTGGATGAAGCCAAATAGGGAATGGAGAATATTAGATTTTTGCAGGGACAAGTACAACTAGACTAGAATTTTAAATAGCTTACAAAATTTAAGATCACCTGGAATGATCCCTCCTGAGAAACTGCTAAAAAACACAAAAACATAAAAATTTGTTACACTGATATGCCTGCTAAAGTATTTAGGGAAAGCATATAGATGTCTACAACCAAGTTTGAAATGCATCAAATAAATATAATGGATTGTTAGATGGACAGAGGGACAGATATGTGGTATTATAAGATTATCACAATGTTAATTATTGACTCTAAAAGGTGGGTTTATAGATGTTGATTGTAACATTCTTCCAACTTTTCATTACGTATGAAAATGCTTATAATCAATGTTGAGGAAAAATGCTAGTCATAATGTAAAAAGAGCAATAAAAATGTTGTTCCCTTATTTTACTCACTGATCAATCTATAAGCAGACTCTGACCTGTCAATAAATTCTGGGTGTGTGTGTGTGTGTGTGTGTGCGCGTTTGTGTGTGTGAGTGAAAAAAAAAGTCTGTTAGTAAAATCCCCTAATGCTGACTAGGTTCAAATGACATATTTATGTATCAGATTAAAATGCATTCATCTCAGTTGTAGTTTGCCTTGTCTATACATAGCAAAGGAAATTCTTGTCTAATTGAGAGAAAGTGGATTTGGAAATCGCAATTCATCTAAAGTTTAAATGAAAATACGTGTAACACTGAGTTAGGTAAATTCTGAATGGATTTCACAATGAAGCCATTTCTCAAAAAGAGTCAACTAGAAACCTGAAAACCTCTCTATAATTTTTTGCTCAAAAGCTAAGAAATGCTTTCGGGAATGCATGATGACTTTGTGATTATCCTGACCATTACAAAGCCATTATTGGAAGGCCATGATTTATTACAGGGACACTCGTCATTTCTGTTGAAGTCAGCATTATTAAGTAACTGCTAGCAAGGTGGAATATGGTAAAGAGCATCGGAAACACTTAATGCATGTAGATCAATAAAACCTATTTCAATTTGCAAAGTAAAGAGTGAAGGGCATTACCAGAAACAACTGCATAATAAGGCTGTTAAATCACTGCAGACTTTATGAATGAAGTGACATCTGATACACAGTGAAAGAAAGACATGACAAAAACTAGGAAATGGCTTTTACTCTTGAGTCTGAGCAATGCAATTTTTAAAATGAAGCAATTAACTTTAAAATGCCTTCCACTTATCTGAATTCTTTTGAATTTATTCAGTATTAAGCTTTAAAAGAATGATGGAAACATGCTAGCTCTGAAAGTACATTTTCCATACTTTCACATAGAAAGATATTTCTGAAATTCCTAATAGCCACAGCAATTTAGAATGAACAGATTGGCAAAACTTTTGGAAGTGTATTTCTTCTCTGGAAATAATAGTGGCAGAGAGCCCATGTTTCATGCTGGATATGATTTTGTAGGCATGAAAGACAAGACATTTAGAACTCTATCCTCTTCACAGGCTCTGTTTTCTGGGTAGCATTTATTATTTGTTTATCATACCAATGCTAGTGATTACTATTTCTGCTTCCTTTTATATACTCTTTTCTCACTTGTAGTTTCAGGAGAAAAACACTTAGGATGCTGTGTTTTCTTGCTCCTAGTCATTTCTTTGACAAGAAGACCATGAATAAGACTCAGAAGGATTGTTTGTTGTTTTTGTTGTTCACTGTACATCACCAGTGGGCAGAATAGTCTCTGGCAGACAGGAGCTTAATAGGTATTTTATGAATGAATGAATGACTAAGTGGATAAATGAGTATTACAGGTAAATCTGGAAGTATCCATTTTCAGAGGGACTAAAGAATAAAATCATATTCCAAGCACGGTCAGAATGAATGACTAAATGGATAAATGAGTATTACAAGTAAATCTGGAAGTATCCATTTTCAGAGGGACTAAAGAATAAAATCATATTCCAAGCACGGTCATTGTTTCTGATATAATCATTGATGGTGTCTTCTTTTACATTGCGTTAAGGCAGCCTACGTTTTATTCTAAGTTTCAAAATTCTAAAGAACAATGAATTTACTGGAATAGGTATTTTTTAAGATTTTATATTGTGACTCATATCTTAAATAGAATATCACATACATCCTCCATAAAAGTTACGCTGTAGGTAAAATCTTTAAAATGAAAACACAGCAATTCCTAACTTCTCCACCAATGTGGGCCAACATCCAAGCTCTAAGTAAATTACATAGCATCCTCTTCCTTTTTTTTTTTTTTTCCAAATCTTTCTTTTGAGATTTAGTTCTAGTCTTTTATGCTATGAAAAGGATAGAAACAAAGGTAAATAAGATTGGTTCAAAAATTATTTTTTATGGCTTAGAGGCAAGATGGAATTTCTTCCATCATCCCTTCTCCTTTTAACTTAATCTAATTTGAGAAATATTGATTTTGTACTGAATTTTTGCATAGAGGAGAGGAAGAGGAACATACAGGTGGAACATACATGCTTCCTGAAGATAGAGTTTGTCATCTATACAACAGAATACACTAACCGACTAATATTTTTGTACAAATAAACAGAAGAGGTAAAAGAGTATTCATTTTTTCCTTCTTTTAAATTCAAAAACAGTTAAATTCTACTTAAAAAGGCAATGTCTTATAATATTGGAACTTACAGAGTTTTATTAAATGTATAAGAAAAAATAATATTTTCATTTAACAACAAAATAACTGGTACTATGCTTGGCTATAAATTGCATTTTTCAAATGACTGACAACTGTTGGCATTGAAAAAAAGAAAAAGAAAAAAGAAATGAAAAGAAAAAACAAGACTATTTCAAGATGTTGGATTTACTTTACAAAACTGGGGAGAGTTCAGATTTTAAAAAATACATTTACAACAGAATTTGTTTACTCTAATAAAACCAGAAATTCTAACTCGTCACATATTTAAAAACGATTTCTCCAAATATTCATTTGGTCATGGGGAGAATACTGAAATAAAATATATATTTATAAATAAAATCTCATAGGATAAGACCAACACTTTATTGAGAGGTTAATTTTTAGTGATGGTTTCCCTCTACTAAGAGAAACAAAGAAAATAAACATCATTAAATTTAAAAAGTTGAAAAAAGAACAACGATGAAAACCTTAAGGAATAGAAAGAAAAAACCCATAAAGGTAAAATAAATTCATTTGAACACAGAAAAACAAACGCCAAGTCTAATAGTCCAAACCTTCACAACAGAATATATTAACTTCTTATAAGAGAGATTTAGAGAAAACAAAGACGTAAGCAAAAGTTACCATATAACACCTGTCAATACATAAATTAGAATGTTCACAATGACAGATTAATTTCCCATAATAATACTATTAAGTGTAAACTTTTTTCATTTAAAATTAATCTCAGGAAAATATTTTGTCATGACCTATGTGCCATGTGCCATGAATTATGTCAGCACTAGTGCTGAATAATTCTAGGGTGTCTGAAGACTATCGTTAAAATACGGGCAACTGGAAAGATTTAGGTTGGCTGTTCATAATCCAAGACTGTGTGAGCACATTTTTCACTCACACATTATTTCCTGAAGAATTTATTAGCATTATGGGTCTGAACATTGAATCAAGAGCCCTGAATTCTAGTCTTGGCTACTATGACTTCATAGTCTTTGTTACAAATGCCCTCTCTGGGAGGGCATCGTATTGCTTGTATCTGAAATTTGGTTCAAAGAATATAAATGAGGACTTGGATAAAATGCCTGATTATTACACATGCACAAGCATGTCATCGTCATCATGACCATTATATTGAAAGGAACTTTAAAGGTTTCCAGAGGAGCACACAGCTTAAAGTTACAATGACTAGACCAAGCCCACATTGTAGTTACAGGCAGTGCCTAATCCACTGCTTTTTCAAATTTGTCAGACTGTTTCTTTTTCTACCTTATGAAACAAACATAGATTTTTCGTTTTTCTTTTAAATCCTTTCCCAAAATATTTTCCAAGATTTCTAGAATTGACCAGGGAAACATTTCCTTTACACCCCTTCAACAAATTCAGTGTAAATACAAATAGAAGAGAGTTTATCGGAGTTGAATTGGACATGCTGTCTCATGTTTCTGCTGATAAAGGAAAGTAAGGATGATAATGAAGAAGATGATCAGCACTTCTCAAATATCATGACGCCCACAAATCACCCAGCAATTTTGTTAAAATACAGACTGATTCAGTGGGCAGGGGTTGGGACTTGAGAGTCTTCACCTCTAATATAGCTCCTGGGCAATGATGCTGGCAGCTTTGAGAAGCCCAGGTCTACTAGACGATAGGAAAGCCTTTCATTTAGAAACTGTTTTTTATAAAGTGTCATCTCTAAAGGTAAGAAAACTATACCTTTTTAATGCTAGCTTTATGGAAAAGAAGCAAATAGTCAAATAGGCAAGCAGATGGCTGCAACACTTTCTATAAATTAAGTTCTAGGCCACTGCTGAGAACAGCACATGCTGCTTCCATAAGTATATTACAATGATTCTGGGTCCCCAAGAAAGTGTCAGATGTTGCTATTTATTTCCCGTTTGAAAAGGGCTGTGGGTGTTTAATACATTTCAGGAAGATTTTTAATCAAATGTGGTCAAATTTGGATCCTTAAAAGACCTCAATTTCATTTGTCAGACAATTGTATTATATGGAACAGCTTCTTCTCAAAGCAAGGGTGATAAACACTGGGCTGAAGTTCCTCTTTCTAGGGTTTTGCCTGTTCCTGCCAAATAATATTGGAAGATAAAATAAAATGCTTTACTTATATTTGCAATAACTTAGCAAAGATACATGGTTCTCCCTGAATAGAAATAAATTATCTTTTCTTAGAACTTTTAGGATCTTTCAGAGTGATGGAAATTCTAGTTCAAATAACTAATTGTTTTTTAATGAAGAATTAAAAAACACCAGATTGCTTTCTTCAGATTTTCTTTAATTTCTGAGACCAATGATTAAATCTGCTACATTACCATGACTTCGAAATGAAGCATAATTTTTCATTCATGCAACTCATTTTCTCTACCTCACTGGAAAGTAGTCACAGTGAGTTTTCCTCATCAGTATTATTTTTCCTAAGCTAGGTTAGCTCTGATTTTCTCATTTTTTTCTGTAGCTTCACTGTCCTTTGGGCCTGAATCTTGGGGTTCACAACAGTTATAAAAATGGTACCTGTGTCAGGGATGTCTGATATCCCATAATTGGAAACCTACTTGCATTAGGTTTCCTCATGCTGTGAATAAAGACATACCCAAGACTGGGTAACTTATAAAGGAAAGAGGTTTAATTGACTCACACTTCCGTATGGCTGGGAAGGCCTCAGGAAACTTACAATCATGGTGGAAGAAGAAAACACGTCCTTCACATGGCAGCAGCAAGGAGAAGTGCCGAGCAAAAGGGGGACGATCCCCTTATAAAACCATCAGATCACATGAGAACTCACTCACTGTCATGAGATCAGCATGAGGGGACCCACTCCCATGATCTAACTACCTCACAGGAGGTCCCTCCCGAAACACGTGGGGATTACAATTCAAGAACAGATTTGGGTGGGGAGACAGAGCCAGATTATTTCACTACTCTTCATAGATGACTGGTGATAACAGATTTCTTAACAAATGAGATGACATTTTTGAAAACAGCATGCAGTTGACCTTTGAATGACACGGGTTTGACTGCCTGGGTCTATTTATATGTAGATTTCTTTCAATGAAAATTACACGGAGTGTGCCTGCCTCTCCTGCCTCCATTTCCACCTCTTCCACAGACACCTCTGTTATCCCTGAGACAGCAAGATCAACCCCACCTCTCTTCCTTCTCCTCTTCAGCCACTCAATGTGAAGACAATGAGGATGAAGATCTTTATGATAATTCACTTCCATTTAATAAATAGTAAGCATATTTTCTCTTCCTAATGGATTTCTTAATAACATTTTCTTTTCTCTAGCTTACTTTGTTGTAAGAATACAGTATATAATACATATAACAAAATATGTGTTAATATAACAGACAAAATATGTGTCAATCCATTGTTAATGTTACTGGTAGGCTTCCTGTCAACAGTAAACTATTGGCAGTTCTATGCAGATTTTTGACTGTGAAGAGGATCAGTGCTCCTAATCCTTAAGTTGCCCAAGGGTCAGCTGTATATTTATTTTCCCAGGAATTTAAACATATTTATATTAAAAGGATGTTCCATGTATAACAAAGGGAGCAGATACCTTTCAATAAGAAAACTCGGGTTTGCCAGGTGAGGATACCAGTTTTATCTATTACTAATAGTAACAAGAATAGTTAATCTATTACTAATAGTAACAAGAATAGTTCACATTTACAGTTAACTAGTAAAATAGTTAACATTTATTAGGCACTTGCTAAAAGCATTCTGTCTTAATTTTTCCAAATACCTTATGAGGCAGGTACCATCATTATCTCATTTTGAAGGCCAGGACACTGAAGGAATAAGAGGTTAAGCAATTTGCCTAATGTCACACAGCTAGTAAAGGAGCGTCTATGGTCAAATCAAGATCAACCTACTTCAAAAACTTGTACTTTTAGCTACTAGCTTAGACTATGAGAAAATTGTCAAAATATTTGATAGGTTCTTTTTGTCTTTTGCAGCACAACACAGATTGATACAAATGTTATATTTTTATTATATTTTGTGTATCATCTGAATGTTATTGTCTTGTGTCTCCTGACAATGTTTCTAGTATTCAAAGAGATGAAGTCAACAACCTTTATATGCAGACAGTATTTGAAGTTTGTTTTAGGACTCAAGCCCAGGCCTGTGCTGCACCTATAATGGGAAACGTCTGTAGATGAAAGAATGCGGCTGTTGGTCTTGTCTCAGTGCTACAATGATACTTGAATCATCACCAGTAATAGAGACTACTGGGACTGTGAAGTAAATATGCAAAATCAGAATGGTATTCAGTGTCTTCCTCCATTGATGTGTTGGCTTTGCTAAAAACAGCCCAGATTTTGCCTGAATTGTAAACTAAGCAAATATAACTAGAGTATACATAGGGAACAGATGTTGATTTTTAAAAGACCATTTATCCATCATCACTTTTTTATATAATCAGCTGAAACTAGCATTCAATCTCTTTTCTTAAAATTGTTGAAAGTTCCATAAATTGTTAAAAATCCATAAGGACTAACACTCAAAGATTGCAAGGTGAAATCGAGTAATATCTATTAAAACTCTATACTGTAGCTATAGTTTGGTGGAATTATTTGTAGATGATCAAATTATTTTTAATCCTATAGGACCAAGAATGTTCAAAACTGTATTCATGTATGTGCTGTGGAAACACCATGACACGTTTATACCATAGTTTAATGAGTCAAGTTGCATTTTATCTATTCTTGATAATAAATATGACATCCTGTGTTTTGTCATACATGAACAGAGAATATTGAAAGTCTCTTGCAGAAATGAGTTCAAATAGGTATAAAGACTTCTGAATAAATGAATAGTCTCTTTCCGTATTAGAGAAATACACCATAGGGATTCAGAAACTAAGAAAAACATGCACCTGCTGCTTCCTAGGTGTGAACATTAAGCAAGTTATTTAACCTGTCTGTGCCTCAATTTCCATTTGAAAAATGGGGATAAAATATGAGGATAAAGTGATATAACATATATAGATCACTTCACAATACTAAGCAGTCCGTGAATTGTAACAGTTTTCTAAAAATTTTTTGGGATCATTAAAATCATATAAAATCAACTGCAGTTTTCCTAACTGGATGTTTGGAAAGTATCAATAAGTAAAGTATATTGTAATTTGTTGTGGGTTAGAACCTATCAGAACAAAAGACTGAGCCAAATAGGAGATAATTTTGAGGTCAACACATTTCCAGAATAATTTTGAATGGCATAAAAATTTTCTCACAAATCCTCCCTCTCATTTTGTAAAGCATTTGGGTAGTGATTTTCTCCTTAGCTGAGTCAGAGCTAATTTTATTATTGAACAGTATGAAAATTCTCTGAATTTGGACAATGTCTCCTTAGCCATGGATGAATGGATATATCTATTATAATTAGGCAAATGTATGCATGAAAGTCTTAAAAGGGTATTTTTAATATGGAGATGAAGACTGTGTTAAATGGTGGTTTTGTCTCATAATACTTCAATGGATCAGCTTCTTGCTACCATGAATCCACACAGTTATTCTTTTCCTTTTTCTCTTCTCTTCTCTTCTGTTCTCTTTTTTTCTTTCTTTTTTTCTTTTTAAGACAGGTTCTTGCTCTGTTGCCGAGGCTGGAGTGCAGTGGTGTGATCATAGCTCACTGCAGCCTCAACATCCTGGGCTCAAGCAATCCTCTCACCTCAGCTTCTAGAGTAGTAGAGTAGCTGGGACTACAGGCGTGCACCACCAACACCTGGCTAGTTTTTGTGTGTGTTTGTGTACGTATGTGTGTGTGTATGTGTGTGTGTAGAGATGAGGTCTCACTATGTTGTCCAGGCTGGCCTGGAACTCATGGGATCAAGTGATCCTCCCACCCACTCAGCCTCCCGAAGTGCTGGGAGTACAGGTGTGAGCCTCTGCATCTGGCAGTTATTTTTCCTTGACTTATTTTTCCCATGTGGTTCAACCTTACATCCTATCCCTTCCACCTTTTTTTTATTATGGCTTTAAGAAATCAATACTAGTGAAAAAACAAACTAAGGCCATTGTAAATAATGATTAAATGTATTGACATCGAATATAAATGTTTATGTATTATTTTGAAGATCTATTTTAGTGATTTCCAAGATATGGCATAGATTCTTATGGCCTATAAAATATCCATTCTCTCTTTCTCTCTGAAATAAACAGATCCTCTATTTTCAGCTGTGCACGTTAACCACATAGTGGAAAGACAGCATTTCCTATCTTTCTGGCAGTCAGGAATGAGAAATAAAAGGAAGTGCTGAATCTACTTCTGGAAAGTCTCCTTTAAAAGAAAAGTGACACAACGCCCTCACTTTCGTCTTATTTTTGGAATACAGATGTGATGGGTGGAGCTCCAGCAGCCATATTAGATGATAACAATGTGGATCAAATTCTATGGTGGACAGAGTAGAACACCAGAAGGAGCTTTGGGTCCTTACATGGAGATGGCATATCAGCTTAGCCTGCTTCTAAACCTTTTTACGTGTAAGAGAGAGAAATCACTATTACTGAAGTTCTGTCTCCTGCAACTGAATTTAATCCTAATCAATAAATAAGATCGTTTATATAGAGTACTCATCTTACAAGATGTTCTATCAAAACTGGACTTCTTCTGAGCATTACTCTATGCAGCTTATCTTTGCTGGGAACTCACCATTTATAGTCACATAGTAACATAATAAAAACTCAGAGAAGTACTGTAGCAAAGGAAAATGTTCGGCTTCATTAAGTCACTGTTTCCCAAACTTACATGATCACAGGTTTAAAAACATTGTGGGTGTAACATTTCTTGATATCCTTGGGTATTCCTTCCTCACAATTCATTTCGGGAAATGCTAATTTATATTTGCTGTTCCTCTGAATTAGCATTTACCATGAGTTCTCCATATCACTCTGCCATTTGCTCATTTGCTGTTGGGGAAATATCTCAGTTTTTTCTCGTAACTTGGCAAAGGTGGAAGTACTATTGTATTTTTTATTGGCTTATCCATTGGTGCATTAGACCGAGAATCCTTTCTGTGATATTGAGGCAATTAGTTTGATTGAATTTCGATAAAGTCTGTTGGATTTTTTCAAACTTGTAACAACAAATTAGTAGATGCCTACTAGGAGTAATAATTTTCCCTTTATGACTAGATATATGTTCAAGTCTCAAACAGCCAGTAACTATAGTAGTCCCAAGAACATAATTTTTGTTATAGGCCTTTCAAGAGAAAGCATTTTCTGGAAGTTACTTTGAAAATGACATCGATACTACCATCTATGTCGGAAAGAAAATTCACACGGAAACAAAGCACAAATTTATGTTATCCACAAAAGCCCTGGCCCAGAAAATGTCTATTAAATCATAGCTTTTTAGAAAAAAAAAAGTTGTAAGTTTCACTTTAAAATCACTGACCTGAGATAAGCCTATGGAGATACATTTTCTTCTTCAACAGTTGAAGTTTGTTAGTGTGCATTTAACAAATTTTCCCACCTATCCTTCTATTGACAAATTACTCTATACCAAACTTTTATTTTGTAAAATCAATACTAACTTAAGATCTACTTCTATAAAGGCAATTCTTAAGAGTGATACTTTGGAAAAACAAAAATAATGTGTAGTTAAAAAGAGTAAGCAAGAACCCATCTGAAAGTGAATGGCTGGCCATGATACATAAACATTAATGGTGAAGCCATGAAAACAGGCCAGAGGCTATAATTCGGTATGCAAGACCTAAGCTGTTAGTTGTTTTGTTGTTCTTTAGATTTACTAAGTTGTTTCAAATGTCTCTTTATGTTTTCAGAAATAAAATTATGACTTTTTCATTTCAGGAACTCAAGTAAGCATAAACAAATATTCTTAAAGCTAGCAGAAATGGTGGGTCCAAGCTCATGTAACTATATGAGAGCTGGGCGGGTGACACACCGCAGCAATGCTGACATGTATAAGCAATATATAAGAGAACTGGGCATGGTGGAGCCTTCTGGAGACACAAGACTTTCAACTTGTGGATTCAGGCCCAGCAGGACTAGGTTGGACTTTTCAAGAAAAACTTGTAAATATCTTCATTTAAAAATATTGACAAGTAATTATTTAAAAAACCAAACCAAAACCAAAACCAAAACAAAAATAAAAACCTAGCAGAGTAAAAATCAAATGAAAACAAAACAATGTCAGTGAGTTGAAATCCTGATTTGGCTCACGAGTTGCTGTTTTGCTAGCTCTTATTTATATAAAGTCCCATTTACTCACTGAACACCTCAGAAAGGAAGCATTTCCTACAGTTTTCTAGTTTCTCCCTGTTAACTGGCTCTTTCATATGCACTGTGTAACTTCTTTACATTGTTACTAAGTAGAATGTAATGGAAAATTTACTGTGAATTGATTACAATCTCTTATCTGCAAATACGCCATTCAGCCCATCTGTGACCTCTGCCATCTTGAAAATAGACTAGTCCTTTCAAGGCAGATGAAATCCTGCTTCCATCTGGCAGTTGGAAAAAAAATTAAGACATCTTTTTATAAGCCCTCTTTCCTTAGTTCACACTGCATTCCATGTACAAAGTTCTGGCCATCTTCTCGTCCACCCCTCTACTTCTTCTGTCCACAGTTATCAAAATGAGTATCAGTGTTTGGGTTGGGATCCTGGGCTTTAAAGTCAGGTGCATAAGGGGTGACTAACTGCTATGCCACTTACTCACCAATAATTCAAGGTAAGATACTTAGTCTTTCTGCATCTCAGTATCCCTATCCATAAAGCTGGCTTGATGATAATAGAGTCTACTTATTGGAAGAAATGTTTATTAAATAGAATAACAACAAATCATAGTTTGTTCTATCATAAACACTAGGTAAAGATTAGCAAGGGCCACCCATTTTACCAGTATATAGCTCTAACACTCAGGAAATTCTTCCTGAATTTGAATTAAAATGTCATCTATTGGTCCCAGTGCTACTTCTTAGGGCCTAATCCACCGAATTTATTCTTAAATGTAGCCTCTGAGTGAACAGGTATAGTTTGATCCATGTGGAGATGGGGTGTGCTATCACCTCCTTTATTCTAGATATTGTATTTCTTTTCTTGTAGTTTGGAATCACATCTGCTGTAACAAATAAGTGCATGACTCATATTGAGTTCACCAAAAATATCAAATCCCTAAACCTTGATTTTTTACATTCACATATAGAACCTCCCATTTATACCTCCCAAGCCTCAGTCTAAACAGACATATATGGTGGGTGGTGGGGTGAGGGTGGGGAGATGTTGTTGATCAAAGGATACAAAATTTCTGTTAGGAGGAATACGTTCAAGAGAACTATAGGAAGCATGGTGACTATGCTGAATAACAATTTATTGTGTACTTGAAAATTGCTGAGAGAAAATTTTAAGTGTTCTTATCACAAAGAAATAATAAGTGAGGTAATGCATATGCTAATTAGCTTGATTTAGCCATTTCACAATGTATACATATTTCAAAACAAAACAAACTATATATATAATGTGTGTGTATGCATGTGTATGTGTGTCTATATATAGACACGTATATATGTATCTAATTATATAGAGTATATATCTGTGCGTATATATATATATATATATATACACACATACATACACACATATACACAGTTTCAGAGAAAACTTGGCAAACAATCTCTCTACATAGAAATTACCTGTCCAGGATCTATTGAAAGAGAAACTAAAACTAGCACTTTTAGCTCCTGGCTTTTAAAATTTTACCTGCTTCTTCCTCTTTCTGGGGGGAAGAACATGCTACTTCTATATCAGCAATTAAAGTCTTTTTTAGTTGGTAACATGGGAGTGCCATCTCAATCCTTCATTTTCTATTAGAGTAATGAAAATTTTAGAATAGAATACACTTTCTCTTTTGTTGTTAACTAAATACTTTGCTAGATTTCTTCCTCTGCCTACATGAGACCATTTGCTGAACCATGCCTCCAGCTAATCTGCTATATTAAAGCAAATGATAAGTCCTAAGAGGAATGCCAAAAAAAAAAAGGAAAGCGAACGAGATAAAAAGAGAGAGAGAATGCAACTGAGTTTATAATCTAAGAGATTAGGTTAAAAATCCAGAAATAATTATATAAATAATCATAACATAGGTCAGCATGGGTCCCTGGGAGCTACAAAAGCACTGTTAAAAAATGATTAGAGGAGGTGAATACCACATTCTACATTTGTGCTAGGATTTGAAGGATGGGCAGATGTTTGCTAAATGAAGGTGAGGAGTGTGATAATGAGTATATAGGCAGGAGGACTAATACAAGCAAAACCACTAAGTCACCAAAGTATGGCCCTTGTTTGAGGGAAGTAAATTTATATTACCTGGATAGTAAAGAGTAAAAAGCCCTAAAAGGCAACAAAGGCAAGTTGGGACAAGAAAACCACATAAGGGGCTTTGTCCTTATTAAGTGTGTGGTGGGATCTGATCCATTGAAGTTTATAGGAGAGAGGAGCAAGATGATGACAGCAAAGCTCTAGGCTATGATGCGAAGAATGGTCAAGACAATGGGGCAGGGTCCTGGAAGCAGAAATACCATGGAGGACGCTGGTGATCTAGGCACAGGAATGCTGAAGATCTGAGTCCCAGATGGTGGCCATGGGAATGGAAACCTAGGTTCTTGAGATACAGTCACATCATTTTAACATTTTTTCAAATCTGCTTTTATCCTTTGTGTTTAAAATGTGTGTACCTGTGTATGCGCGCATGCGTGTGTGTGTATGTTGGGGTGACCTGGATGATCCTTTTAACTTGGAGATTTTATGATGACACTTGAATATCTGATATATCAAGTGATCAGAATTTGGGGCAAAATAGATGCCTATATGGTTCTCCTCTAATGTGTTTATCAGTCCTTCCCTTTCTTTTCTGCTTTAGGTCTCCCCATTCATCATCATTAAGAAAGAAGGGGCCGGGCGCGGTGGCTCACGCTTGTAATCCCAGCACTTTGGGAGGCCGAGGCAGGCAGATCACAAGGTCAGGTGATCGAGACCACAGTGAAACCCTGTCTCTATTAAAAATACAAAAAAATTAGCCGGGCGTAGTGGCGGGCGCCTGTAGTCCCAGCTACTCGGAGAGGCTGAGGCAGGAGAATGGCGTGAACCCGGGAGGCAGAGCTTGCAGTGAGCCGAGATTGCGCCACTGCACTCCAGCCTGGGTGACAGAGCGAGACTCTGTCTCAAAAAAAAAAAAAGAAAGAAGGGCTGCTGGGCATGGTGGCTCATGCCTGTAATCCCAACACTTTGGGAGGCCTAGGCAGGCGGATTACCTGATGTCAGGAGTTCGAGACTAACCTGGCCATCATGGTGAAACCCTGTCTCTACTAAAAATACAAAAATTAGCCGGGCGTGATGGCAGGCACCTATAATCCTAGCTACTCGGGAGGCTGAGGCAGGAGAATCACTTGAACCGGGAGGCAGAGTCTGGGAGGTGGAGTTAGCAGTGACCTGAGATCTCATCACTGCCCTCCAGGCTGGGTGACACAGCGAGACTCTGTCCCCCCAACCCCCTCAAAAAAAAAAAAAAGAAGGACATGGGGACATGGAATTTAAAAGTGAAATTTAATAATTCCATGATATAGGACATGACGATAGATGACATGCATTCAATTTCTAGTTTTGTTATAAGTTGTATGATGCGAAATATATCTTTCAATACCTCTGAACCTCATTCATGAAACAAGGAGCAGCTCATTTCAGTATCATGTGGAGCAGATTTTCAAACTATTCAGGCCCGAGATTTTGATATAGGCGTCCCGCCTACACCAGCCGAGAACCTCTTGGAATGAATGAATTCTAAATTTCTTTCCAGATGTAAAGTTTTATTACATAATTTAATTTTGCACAATTTCTCTCCAAGTCACTTCCTCATTCTACCCTGTTTAGTTCCAGTTTTCAGCCACTAGAGATAGAGGAAACTTTCTGGGACTTTTGAAACTATCATTTAGAGCCATCTTCCCATTGGAAAGTAAAAGAAGAAACAAGTTATGCTAATGCCTTGAAAGCTGCTGTTCAAGAGTCACATATTACTCCTGACCCCAGGTGGAAAAAGAGATAAGTCTAGTCAGCTCCTGAGGCCTTGGCTAGCTAAATCTTGGAACCCAATTTCTACCTTAACTGTCAATGGATTTAGGATTCCAGTCCCATAGCCTTTCAGTTTTGCAACCATGTGGGACTTCTTTTCATGGCAGAAAAATATTTTGGAGTCTGTGGGCCTAATGAAAAATAGCAAGTCAACAGGTAATAGAGTTTTACCCTCTATCTCTCCTCCTTAGAGACAGTTGAAAGTTGGGAATCTGCACATAATGAAACCCTACAGTCAATCCCACTAGATCATTGGTAACGAACATAATTCTGTTTTACCAAAATTCAACATGACCCACCAAATCCCACATCCCTTTTAAATTCATCTCCAGAGCATACTAGCTCACAGTGCCTTCTGAAACTTCTATCAAATTGTCACCTCCTCTAATACATACCATATTGCTGTTATTGAAGGAGAGACTGATATCAAGAGAAAAATCCAAATGTGCAAAGCTTCCATCAAATTTGAAGTCATTCTCAATTCTTATGGACCAGTGAAAAGCAACAAAACATGTTCTCCCTTAATCTTTGCTCATTACTAAACAAGACACCTCAGGTCAATTTTACAGCAGAGAGTCAGGGTGTCATGGAAAACAATGTGGGTGGATGGCCTCTGAGCAATCTGCTCTGGTAGCTGGGTCTTTGTAAACGGCCTAAAATTATGACACTTCCTCAGTGTTTGCTGCTGCCCACACGTGCACCATGAATCAAGGAACAATCACTTCACATGCCAGGGTGTTGGCAATGAATATTAATCACAAAGAAATGGAACAAACAGTGACGGTACTCAATTTTCCGGATACCATACTACAAACTGAGGCCACCCTAGAAATTCTGGAGAGCAAACACCATGGTAACTCTTTTTCTTATGTTAACTGACAATATTCAAGTTATTGAAAGAATATATAAATGCAAAAATGAGATCTCTGTTGTCCTAAAGATTTCATTTGATTTGGCTTGTAAAATGAGATCTTTAAAACATTTTCTCTTTATCTCAGAATAAGGGCCAGTTTTGTTCAGTAACAGTTCTAAATTGAACATCCTGCCATCCATCAATGGTGTGTACTACAGCTGCCTATGCTTTTTCCTCCAGGGCAGTAGACAGCATTTTGACACTAATGGTCATTTTCTTGCTCACAGAATTGAATTTTTTTGTATATTATCTGTCACTTCCTTCCAAATATCAGTTTATTAGGAGGTAAACTGGAATTGCAGAAGAAGATTGCTTCTTTGGGCATTATTAAGAATACAAAATCAATGCCGTGTGAAGTATTTGAGTGCTGCAGACCACTGATTAGCTTTTAAATGAGTTATGGGGCATAGAAATCAGGTTAATGGGGTTAACGCTCTAATTTACACAGTGTCCTAAGGTAACTGACTTCTTAATATATCTAATGAGATGTAAAAAAAAGTCCACCACCAAAGCAAACTTATATGTTTCTAAATGCACACATGATGTACAGGTAACTTTATAGACAACTTTCTGGATGGATAGATCCAAAACTGATAAATGCAGTTAGCTCTGGGGAAGAGTCAGATGGAGTGCTGGTCAACAGAGATGTCAGTTCCATCTTTGTTATTTACAGTTTCTAGAGTAGAAGTGTATGCCTGCATTATCATTTAAATGAAAAATAATTAATTAATAAAAAGTTGTATTAACAACTCAAAAACCGAGGCCCAGGCTGGATGCAGTCTGCACCAGGCAATGGTGTTCTTTCTTGCCTGCTGGGAGAAGAGCCTAGCCTATGTCTACCTTCCTTTCTTTCCTTCACTTCTACTTCAGCTCTCAGTGCTTTATGCAAAAGCACTTCTCCCTTTCCCCCCCACCATTGAATATAATAGCAAACGTCCCAAGCATTCATGGTACTGGTTGGTCTCTTTGCATGTCACTCTCCCCTTTCCTCTTTCTGTATAAAGGGGGAATATGAATAAGTGGACTCTTGACCTTGAATATTTTAAAACATTTAAACCACAAGGAAGACAAATGGTACTGTTGCTCCTAAGCATCATATTCTGACACGGAATCTTTAACCACGAACATTTGTCTCTGACCCAATTACTCTTTTCTGCCCAAACATATTCCATGGATTCCCATAATCTAGAATTAAGTTGAAGCTCTTTTGCCTGGTACGATATGACTCGAAGTTACTATTCCGACCTATATCCCATACTTTCGTTTATAGACCCCATAGTGCATTCCAAAAGCCCAACAGAGATCTGTCCAGTAAAACTTAAAAGATGTGGTTGATCAGTATGCAGAACCACTGGAGTGAATTCTATGTCCTAATTGCATGCACTCTATAACAACACACTATTGAATCATCTCAATTATCTTCAATGATGATATAGATCTAGAGGCAGTGAAAGTAGCTTTGAATTACAAGCTACAAGACCTACCCAAGTTTCAGTCCCAGCGTGATTTGGGGCAAATTCATTAGCGCTGATATTCTTATTTGCCACAGAGAAAATAATATCTACCTTGTCTACCTTATGGAGTCATTTGGAGGAAAAAGTATTTTGAAAGTGCCCTGAAGGGCCAGTCAAATGGAAGAAGATATGTATTTTGGATTTCGTGTATTTGAGGATGAGTATGATGTGCTCTTCTTTTTACCCGTCTTCATAGAAAACCTATCCCCATCCATGCTTTAATTTTCTAGATGATATGATGCTTTGTTTAACATCATCCTTAATCCATTTTAAATTTTCTTGATTCTCCCCTGAGTATATAAAAGCATATTTATCTGCATTTTTCAGAAGTATCAATTTCCTAGAGAAACACTTTAAATTTCTGCAATAACAGCTTTCTCTTCTTTACCTATTCCAATGTTTTACACATCAAAGGGTCCATAATATTTTACAGGACTTGTGGTTAGTAGTACAATGAGAATTATGCACGGGGGACCCTGTCATATCATGGGAAGTTCCCCAGGTCTGAAAGGAGAAGATGCCAAGTCTACTTTATCACTAACCAGCTTTGTGACCAGATCACACATCACCTAACCTTCTTGAGCATGGGTCTCATTGCCTATACAATAGGATAAACTTTGTAGGCTTGTAGTAAGGAACATGAGATCATTTGCACACAAAATATGGCATGGCAATTTTAAAGCGTTTTACAAATGCTAAGAGGAGGAATGAGAGAAGGAATGTGTTTGCCATGTGTTGTTTGACAATTACAACCACCAAGATACCTATATATTGTAGAGTTGTCCAAAACTGCATGAAAACAGATGGTGTTTGTGGTGTAGGATGGAATCTTTAACCACAAACATTTGTCTCTGATCAAATCACTCCTTTCTGCCCAAACACCTTCCATAGATTCCCATCATCTAGAATTAAGTTGGAGCTCTGTTGCCTGGTATTGGATGACTCGAAGTTACTATTCCAACCTATATCCTATACTTTCACTGACAGACTTCTTTCAGTCCAAACAAACTGCTTCCCATTAACCAAACAGTCCCTGGAATTTCTTCTGGCACTGTTTATCCACCACTTAGAATGTTATCTCCCATTTTTACATGTCCTGGCCTTTAAGATTCAATTCATAGATAATTTTCCTCATGATCTTTCTCTGAGCCTTATATTTTGAAGTACTCTCTCTCTTTGTTAAAATTCCATAAAGTGTTCTTTTTTTTTTTTTTTTACTATTTTTGCCTTTTAGTATTGTTATCTATGCATATGATTTATCTTCCCAACTACAATGTAAATTTTGAGGGTAGAACTCTAGCTGTTTCAGCTTCATAGCAGGTACAGCTTGGCCTACTATGCTGCACTGAATAAAAACTCAATGAATGGGTAAAGAACGAATGGATGAGAGAAACTACACTCAGTGGTTAAGATAGGAGAATATCAAACTCTAACTCTCTTCAGGAGATTGGAAATTGGAGATAAACAGGTAAAGTCAGCCATATATAAAATTCTGAAGGAGAAATGTCTCATAATGGTTTGTAATTATGTAGTTAAGTACTTAAGCACAAAGATATTTTGCTGGAATTCAACTTCACTACTATTATGCTGTGCTTACTGCTGTGCTTCACCTTAAGTTCTGTAGAGTCTAACTTAAAACATATATAACATATTGTAATCACTAAGTTTCTGGAATTGATGGGTTGCAAAATGTCTGTCAGGGTCTGCAGCTTACAAAGGACAGCAGGGTTGAGAGAGGGAAGAGGTGAGGACTTGTACCTGATCCCTGCTTCAGAGTCCTTCTCAGCTCAAAGGTAATCGGTAATGTCAGGAACAAAAAGATCTGGAGACAAGAAGTTGGATTCGATGATTTCTACAGCTTCATTCTCATTTTGCGATTCTAGGCGCTTGGCTATTTCTCTGGCACTCTTGATCTATCATTAAGGATGTGTCAAATGTATCACTTTATTGGTTCTAAACAGAGTCTTCAAAGGGCAAGCATGGAAATGAAAGAAAAGTAAGATGTGGTCTCCCTGCCTCATACATCCTGAGAAACAACAGATTTTTGTCATGGTTTAGCTAGCCTGTGACTGATCCATGGAGCACACAAGCAAAATGTTGCATTTTTTTCCACTTACAACCCTGTTTATCATGCATTACTGACCGTAGGAAAGGACGCTGACACTGTGTGGTCCAAAGAGTCCTCATACTTGCCTCTCCCCTCCACCCATTTTTTTTTTTTTTTTTTTTTGAGACAGAGTCTTGCTCTGTCACCAGGCTGGAGTGCAGTGGTGCCATCTCAGCTCACTGCAACTTCCACCTCCCGGGTTCAAGCGATTCTCCTGCCTCAGCCTCCCGAGTGGTTGGGATTACAGGTATGCGCCACCAAGCCCAGCTAATTTTTGTATTTTTAGTGGAGACGGGGTTTCACCATGTTGGCCAAGATGGTCTCGATCTCTTGACCTTGTGATCCACCTGCCTCGGCCTCCCAAAGTGCTGGGATTATAGGCGTGAGCCACCATGCCTGGCCCCCTCCACCCATCTTATACGTGAAGAAAACTTCCTTTTGTTACTGATTCCTGCAAACACTGACAGTGGTCTAGGAATCCTACGAGGGTCTGCTTTCAGGTGAAAAGGAGGTTTGAGGTTTGTGTACGGGGGTGGTAGAATGAACTTGGCTTCTGCATTTCTAGCAGAGCATAGTGTTATTAAAGGACAGAAGGGCTCCTATTGCAGCTCCACAACCAAGAAAAATACTAGAATAGAAATAACATAATCACAGAGTTTCTTATATTTTTATCAATTGAAATACATTTATATTCTGCCTGTTAAAAAAAAAACCAGAAAATGATTTGATATGGCTCCATTCAGCAAACATGGTGCCAGGCTAGGATGCTTGATTATGTAACAGAATGGAGAAAAACACACCTCCTCTCAAGCTACACCCCTTCTCAATCTGAGGATAAGACTTTGTTTTTGAAATAGCTGTGGGAGACAGGACTAAAACAAATAGCATTTCCTGCTGTTCTCTGAAATGTTCGCATTTTTCACTGGTGGACTGCTGGCTGGGGAACTGGTCACTAAGCTTTTTCAATATGAAGCCAGTACGCCCCTCAGTTGAAACAAGAGGTCACACCAGATGACTGGCTGGAATCTGTAGCCAGCTGCATCCCCATAGAATGCCATCCGTGCCTGCACACACATAGCATGGATCTTTTTCCTCTCTACGAATGTATCTCCATCAACTCAAAAGAAGTGGCAAGGACATGATGCAATGTTGGCAATTTGGATCCTTGACGCTTATTAGCTTGACACTGAGTCCCCCATGCTTACTTCCATTCAATTTGTTAAAACCTGAAATGCAGTAATTTACGTCCATGTTCATTCATCCTTCTGAATCAGCAGGCTTCTAAATTTTTAACTGTGTCCTATGGGAATAAATACATTTTTCTTTGTGACCCAGTGCACACACATACACGGAGAAATAATTTTCATGTGATACTACCTCACTCCATGGGAGGTACTCGGATGTCTTCTACTCTATACTATTCGAAACAAATACAAATGTTCTTCCTAATGCACTAAGTTGATTTCATGACTTGAAATTTGAAAACCATTGTTTAAAACTCTAAAGGCTTTGACGGTTGAAAACTAAACCTTATCAGGCTCTGTCTCCTAGTGTGCCTTTGCACATAGAAGAAAGTCAAGAAATGTTGTTAAATAAATAATTATTTTCTAAGTGAAAAAGAAATCTCTTCTACAGCATTGCCCAAACAATCTTTTTCCTCCCCGATTTGCGTTGCACTTGTGCAGAGAACATAGTGGGCACTCATCAGTTGCTTATGGAAGGACTACAGAAATCTATAAAAGATTCATGCTTAATGTCTTCATTGAAGGAAGGCATAAGAAAAGGGGAAAGAAAGGAAGAAAGGCAGAGCCAGCTCTGTTCATCTTCAAACAAAAGGTATAAAATCATGCTGGCACGGAGGATCCAGAAAGACTGAAGATCTGCCCAGTTTCCTGTTGGCCAGCGAGACCTCCGTGTGATTTATAATTTAATTGTTGCTAGACCAAACACTGCTAAAGGGGGAAACATGTTTAAATCACAGTGGCAATTTAAGGTAGAACATGACTTGTCCCTTGACCTCCAGCCCCATTACCTGAATCTTCAGTAAACTGATCCTCTAAAATCTCCAAGTAATGAAAATGAACTGATTCGCCTAGAACCAAAACTCATCCATATTTCCATTTGCTTTTGCTGTACCACTGACTTTAGACATACAACTGAGTGTATGTGTTAAACTTAAGCCTCAATATATTTATGTAAAAAACATTTCCCTAAGAAAATATATTCAAGGTGTACCAACTGAATATAATTGAGAACTTTGTTACACTGAGTGTGGTACTAGATCGTGGGGTAGAAAAAGGTGAAACCTGAACACTTTTCAATCTAGTTGGTGGAGGCAGCCGTATACACGGTAAGCCATGCTACTGTATTTCAAGTGTTGTGCTCTAGGTCTGAGCAAGGAGGCATGAATACTCAGAAAGACAGCCACACTTTCTGCCTTCAGGGCAGATGATGATTGAGCAGGTCTTTGAAGACTGAGTGGGATTCACCTAAAGCAGAAGGATAAAGAACATTTGGATTAGTGGGGACTGTATGAACTTGGCTGTCAGGAGCAGGTAAGTGTAGAATGCTTTGGGGATTGCTTAGTGGCTCGGTATTTCTATTGCCTAAAGGTCTATGGTGCAGGGAGAGAGTAAGTAAGTCCCTTGTTAAGTTTGGGAAGCTGAGGCAGGAGAATCGTTTGAACCTGGAAGGCAGAGGCCACAGTGAGCCGAGATCATGCCATTGCACTCCAGCTTGGGGGACAGGGTGAGACTCCGTCTCAAAAAAAAAAAAAAGACATTAAGTTGAGAAGAAATGTGGGTATTATGGTAGAGAGTTGAGTATTTATTGAACATTTAAACATGTACTACTTTGCTTTTTCTCTAATTGTTGAGTGTGCAAATTTTGTCCTCCCCAGTTTGTGTGTGTGTGTGTGATGTGGAATTATACAGCCAGAAGGGGACTGAGGTTATTTAGCACCAAGCCACTAATTTTATACATGAAGAAACAGAAGCATAAGTCATTTAGTTAAAAGGGTCTTTTCCTGGGGATTGGAGAGAACTCAGCTATGTATCTATTTGCATACAGATAGAAAGTAATCTTCCTGCTGCTGTTGTATAGACTGGCTCTTAGTCAAGAAGAAAAACAGCTCATTGTTTATTTAAATGGAGCAGGAAGGAAGTGCAGGAGCAGGTGGGTGTACCCGATAATCTCACTATTCAGGACATCTGGACACAAAGGAGTGTGGTATAAAGGTAGCTTTGATTTGAACACTTTCCAAGGGAGCTGAGCTCCAGAAGCACCAGAAGGACTTGGTAATGAGGCAGTTTTATGCTGAAAGTAATCCCAAGCCACAGCCTTCAGACTCCACCAGGGAATCTGTTACACTCAGTTATCAACAGCATGCATGGAAGGTTGTCCCCTCCTTGGGGATGTATTAATAAAAAAGTTCTCCTCAGCCAGCGTGCAGGAATTCCTCTGCTTGGTAACAATGAGGTTTTGGGGAGAGGCCAAAATCCCATGAATACCCCCGGGTCTGAGTATTAGCCTCCTTCGTTGAGTCCTGGTTTTGACCTCCACTGGGATGTAGTGAGAGGGCCAAAGGATAAGATGTGACCCAGGAAGATGCTCCTTTGAAAGTCACCACCTGGAGGAGTTGGAGAAACTCCTCCTCTCCCCTGGTTCTTCTCTTGGTTTCCATGGACATCAAGCCTGAGTCTAGACTATATTCCTCCTAGTCATAGGACAAAGCCAGGGTTTCTTCGCATGAGCAGTCAAGGAGCTTGCTTGGAAAGATCCTATCCCAAGCGGGGAAAGAGTTGAAGTAGATAAACTTGATACAAGGAAAAAGCTTCACTTCTAAAGGGAGTGACCAAGTCACCTTAACCTCTGGTCCAGGCCTGGCTCATACTTACAACAAGGGAGGTAGACCTCAAATTCAAGTCAGTACTGAACTGCAGCTTCATTAAAATGTCTGTGGGGACTGAGATACAAGGCTTTGTAGCTTATGAAATCTGCACAATGGGTCCAGAGATGGTTTTGTCAGAGGCGTTTGAACCAGAGCGACTCCATCTTGAGTGAGGGCTGGGGAAAAATGAGGCTGGGACCTGCTGGGCTGTGTTCCCAGAAAGTTAGGCATTCCTAGCCTCTCGATGTTTACGGTAAAGGGAACAGATTGATGACGTGAACTAAACAGACCCAGACTCGGGAGTGTCCTGCTATCCCAGTATCTTGAGAACAGGAGCATCCCTAACGTTGCTTTAAAGATAATAATATCGATACGTGCAAAATATAGTAATTAAGAAAATGAATCCTTTATCACAAACCCATGTAGCAGAGCACATGTCCCCATGATCTTTTTTAATCCTGTATATAAACAAGTATTGGATCTAGGATGAACGTGTTCTTCCTCTTACTCTCAGAAATGCGTTACTCTGTCTATGGAGCAGCTGTTCTTTCACCATTTTACTTTCTTACTAAATTTACTGTTGCTTTGCACTGCGGACTTGCCCTGAATTCTTTCTTGCACGAGATCCAAGAACCCTCTCTTAAGGTCTGGATCAGGACCCCTTCCCGGTAACAGTTTGTCTGTTGCTAGGGAAGGCTACGAGGGCTTCTTAGCACGGTCAAGTAAGGAATGACTACGGTGGAGGCTGCTTCCCTTTCTAAGAATGAAGATGAATACTAGGGATTTTGCTAAGAAAACGTCATTCAAAGTTGAACAATTTGCCATGGAAATATAGATGTGCTTAATGGCAGCACCAGACTCCAGTTTGCTTTCTGCACACTGTGGCAGTTTTTTTTTTTCTCAGTTTGACAAAATTATAAAGGAAGAACAAAAATGTGACAAAAGGTAACTGGCTGGCCACGAACCCGTGAAAAAGCATGACTTCCTCCAGAAATCAAGGGGCCACCTGTACAATGGACGGACCATGCAGGCTCACATGCAGTTGCTTCCTCTGAAGCGATTTTACCATAAAACATTCAGTGACAGCTTCTGTCCTAGACCACAAGCAGGCAGAGTTAATTATTTTCTTCATTTCCATAAAGGTCACAAGCCAAAAAATGAGCATGACAACTGAGGCAAAAGTGTGATGGTCTTTCAGTAAATACACAGAGAAAGCACATCACATAAAGCATGCTAATGGCTGTTTGCCTTTGGGGAAGGATGCTTCTAGGAGGAAAATAATAATTTCTAACTGCTTAAAAGCCTTACTGCCTAATTCCTGATAAAATACACAAATATTGGCTTTAATCTATAAAACACCTGATTTCATGGCCAGGACATTTAGCCAATGGTATTCCAGGATGCTATTGGCCAAAGATCCTCCCCTCCCACATGGCACTTATATGTCTGGGTCAAGCACCCCCAGGCCTCACATGTGCAACTGAACTTCTGACTTAATTTCCAGAGGACAGATCTTTGCCATATCATTTCAAGGCTATGCTTGAAATGATAAACTATCTCTTTTCTTAAGACTCTCAACAGTTCCATCAGTCTGTTTGATATTCTTTCTATAACCACAGACAAAATTAGAGGATGAGTTCTCATTTTTCTGCTTATGTCTGTTAAAATGGCCAGAATACTTACCATGATAGAGTCTCAAACAGAAATGTATTAAACAAGTCAAAGAAAAATGGTTCCTTCCAGTATTGTGACACTGTGTTCCCTTAATCGATCGAGAGGGCATTGGTAAGGCACTTGGCAGAGAGGGCTTTGAGGAAGGCCTACCAGTCGGCTGCTCTCCTGTTCTGTCCAGGCCCGAGGGGAGTGACCACCAGGAGCTTCCTTTGATGTTCATACATCAAAGGATTATAGATGGAATTAAGGTCTTAGAAACCATCTTGTTCAATATCTTCCATTTAGAGTTAAGAAAATGGAGAGAGGAAATGACCGAGTCAGCGTCTCCTGACTGGTGAGGGTACATTTGGGTCAGCCCTGTGTCCTGACTCGCTGGGCTGTGCTCTTTCTTCTAAGCAACGCTGCTTTTACCTCTTGGTGACATGTGACAAAGCAGTCAATAATAATGAAATGTTATATGCCCCTGCCCCTTCTTAAATGTACTTTTAAAATACAAAGTCCATATTAAAAAAAAAAAATCCCAAACACAAACAAAGCCAATTTTGAAAATCTCATGGAATGAACAGGGGAACTTTCTACCTCCTCAGCCCATTGGTACTGAATGTTCTGAAATTAGGACTGAGGAACCATCAATAAAAAATATGGTTGTTTCAGGGGGTGAGAGGCTGTAGGGTGGCCCTGCAGAGGCTGGGCATAGGAGCCTAGCGCTGTCCACAGCTCAGGGACATCATTGGTCCTCTTTGCTCACAGGGAAAATGTCACCATTAAGGGTCTTATTTTCTTGTAAGCAACTTTGTTTTTTTTTTTTTTTTGACATGGAGTCTCCCTCTATTGCCCAGGCTGGAGTGCAGTGGCACAATATTGGCTCACTGCAACCTCTGCCTCCTGGGTTCAAGCAATTCTCCTGCCTCAGCCTCCCGAGTAGCTGGGACTACAGGCTCGCACCACCACACCCGGCTAGTTTTTTTGTATTTTTAATAGAGACGGCGCTTCACCATATTAGCCAGGCTGGTCTCGAACTCCTGACTTCGTGATCCGCCCGCCTCGGCCTCCCAAAGTGCTGGGATTACAGGTGTGAGCCACTGCGCCTAGCAGTAAGCAACTCTTATCCATGCGTGTTCCACAGACATTTCATTTCTGAATCCTGAAGGCATCATGTTAAATTTCACATACACCGCTTTAAGTCACACATATTTTGACTGAGGGTGGAGAGGTAAAGAATGTAATATTAATATATTTTCTAGCATTTTGCATGTATTATCTCTTTTAGTCCTAACAGCAACCTCGAGAAGTACATATTTTAATCTTTATTTGACAGACGTATGAATATAAGCTCAGAAAGAATTTCCACAAATACTTAGGCCCACTAAATGAGCAGGGCAGGATGAACTGAGTTCTTTCAGATTTGAAAATCCATGGTGTTTTAAAAAGGCATATTTCACAAACAGTCCATCCTAAATGACAGTTCCAAGGCCCAGGTATCATTTTGCTATTAAATTCCTTGAAATAATCGCAGAGATTTCAAATATCAAGTATTTTTCAAATTCTTTAAAAATAGAGGTAGGTACAGTATTTGAGTAGAGATAAAAATAGTAATTATAAGGGCCCTTATTTGGTGTTTCTATGTGTCAGGCAATGTTCAAAGTGCTCATTGGACATTAACTCATTTGATTATCCTAGCAATTCTGAGGCTCCGAGGGAAGTACTACTGTTAATCTCATTTTAGAGATAGGGAAATTGAACACAGAAAGGGTGAGTAATTTTCCCAAGGTCACACAGTAAGTGGCAGAGCTGGGTTTCACATCGAGGCAGTCCGCTTCTGAGACCCTGCTTTAACCACTCTGCTGTGCCATCTGTCCTAGCCTTCCCCAACCTGAAGACCACATGAGTCAAACAATTTTTAGTAAAACTGTTATAAGATGAAACACAAAAGATTGATATATTGAAATTTATCTGAAAATACATGCTTTTTTAGTATAGAAAGCAAAATACAGTAACAAATAGCAGATGTTTTATAACTCTAAAGTTGCTGGAATAATCCTTGATCTCAATGGAAACCAAGCCAATCAACGTAAAAAATTTAAAATTTTCTTTAAAAAAAAAAAAAAATCATTCAGTCCTTGCAGTCAATTGAACTAATTCCTTCCCAGTCCCAGGGGGCTGTACCCACTGGGAAAATCTTTGACCAAACTGACACCAATACTATAGCTTTTGGTACAAGAGGCACAGACTTGCAAAGCTAGCGGTTTTTCTTACTTTATAATTGAGGAAACCGAAGCTCAGAACCGCCAAAATTCCCATTGTTGGAATTAGACTTAGAACTGCCAGTTCTACTCATATCTACAGTTAAACAATCCACTTCGCCACAGAGATTCATTAACTTCACTCTGCTTTAATCACAGAGATGGAAAGAAATTAAAACAAAGCAAAAACAATAACAGCAACAACAAAAGCAACATCAAGGACATTTCAAGAAAGCAAATGTCTGCACACCTGCTGCAGCGGGTCACATATAGCCACAGATCTAGCCCTCGTAGTGCATCCCATCCATCAGCAGGTCCCTTTGGCTCTACTTTAAACTTGTCCCGAATCTTAGTCCAAGCCATGACCATTTCCTGAAAGTCTCTTAAGTGGTCTCCTTTGTTCATTTTAGATCTCCTCCCATCTGCTATCCGCAAAGCAGGCAGAGTGACACTTCCATAACATAACTCAGGTCACATCATTCCTTAGCACAGGATCCCTCTGATATCTTCCATTATCTTAGAGCAAAATCTGCATTGATATTGCAGCTCCCAGCTGCCTTCCCGATCTTCTCTCACAGCCCTCTCCCCTTGCCCATTGTTCTCTGTCCGTTCTGCATCTATGCTGTTCCTGAAATGCTCCAAATGTGCTCCCACCTCAGGCTTTTGCACCTCCTCGTTTGTCTTCATTGACCTGGTCCATTCCCAGAGAGCACCCTCACTTCAATCAGTTCTTTGCCTAAATGTTATTATATCAGACTGTCCTTCCCTAAATACACTATATAAGCCATCTTATTCATGCTCTACCCTTTGTAATAATTTTTCTTCATGCCAGTTATGGTCCCACAACATTGTGTGTGTATAGTGTGTGTGTATAAGTGTGTGTATATATACACCTGTGTGTGTATCTATGTGTGCGTACATACATAGGTGTATATATATGTGTGTATATATCTGTATGTATGTATACACACGTGTATATTTATGTGCATGTGTCTATGTGTGTATTTATGAATGTATCTATGTGTATGTATATCTATGTGTGTGTAACTATGTGTGTCTATGTATATATGTATGTGTCTGTATCTATGTGTGAATATCTGTGTGTGTATATGTGTGTATCTCTGTGTGTCACCATGTGTGTATTTGTGTATTTGTGTGCATGTATTTGTTTTTCCTAACAGCAACATAATCTCAAAGGGAGCAGTAGCTGTGTTTACTTCACCATTGCCTCCCTTGTGTCTAGAACGTAGTAGGTGTTTAATAAATATGTGTTGAATAAGGAATAAATAATGTATGATAAGAATAGAAATCTAAAACACAAAGTTAAATTATCTCCTAGGTGTTAGAAAAAAGAATGTAAAGAATTACATGCTGCACTTTATATAGATTTTTTAATTAAAAATACATTAAAGGTATTCTAGTATTTCATACTTAGACACTAAAAATATTTGCAGTTCAGTGTGACTTACTGCCTCGAATGAATTAATGAACAGGTAAGGTTTTATTGTTAGGTGGCAACTATGTTGAATTTTTTTTTTTGCGGGTTACATTTGTATTTATAAGATTTTTAAATTATCTGTGCATAGTAAAATATATGATGTTCATTAGGTTTATACAATCACTTAGCAAAAATAATATGAGTAATAAGTAATTTTTAGTGAAACATGCTATTTCTAGGTACTAGTCTAAACCTTTTACCCATCCTATGTCATTTAATCTTCAAGAAGCCTGTGCAGTAGGTAGGAACTATCATTACCTTCAACATATAAATGAGGAAACGAAGACACAAAGAGTTAAAATATCCTAATTGAGGTCACACAACTAATCAACAGTGGCCAGAATACAAAAAGGCAATTTGTCCATTCTTCTATTCAGTCATCCATTTTTTAATTTAAAAAACACCTTCTGTGTACTTACAATCTACCAGGAACTGAGTTATGTAACAAGGATGCAAAACAGTGACATAATCTCTATGGTCATGATGATCCCGGCATAGGACAGAGGAGTGGACCAGATGTCAGGCTGCCCAAGAGACCAGCTCCACCTGGGAAGACAGAAACCAGGCAAGGAGTCAGTTCCTTCTCCCACTTTGGATTCCTGTTTTTAATGGTGGAGTCATTAAGCATCATAGAATGATCCAACGTTTCTGTTTTCCCTCCCTAGAGTCTTCAACTGAAGTCATAAAAGAAAGGGACTATTTCAGTAGCAAGTTACCTAAGTGTTAATGTTTGGTTCTGTGGGTGGCCTTGAATTTGTAACTTTGCAGCGTGCCACTCTTGCTTCATTTCATCCAGGTTTTTCTTGACATCTGAAGAGGCAGTATCTCTAGGGAGTATATTTTTGTATTTCTCCATATGTTGCTTTTTGTCTCCTCACATATATTGCCAATAAGACTTGTGAGTTCCACCACAGGCCAGCTCTGCAACTTATGTTTAGTGTTGGCCTGGAAAGAAATATTATTATTTTCATTGGTTCATGTCTTTTCCTCTATTGTAGAAATGATCTTTTCTTGCATTTTCCCTCAACAGATTGAGGCATTTTCTTCCATCTTATTTTATCCATATTTTGTACATTGCTCATAGGTTTTTCTCATTCAGGATCGTGTTTGCTTCTACCCTTTATCAAAAATCTATTTAACAAAGTGCCCTCCTCCCATATTAACCCTGTAGCTTTTCTATTGGTTACTTTTCCCGATACTTTTCATTTCTTCATTCCTGTAGATTAAGGTAATTTTTTTGCATATTTGCTTCTTTGCCACAGAGTCCTCTCCTGAAAATCTAGGTTACATTGACCTTGGCTTCATCCAGAACATGGCTGCCACATAATACTGAAAGCAGAGATGCACTGATGCTGAAGAACATTCTCTTTTCTCTCTCTCTCTCTTAGGTAGTCACTTTGCAGTCATAGTCAAGTATGTCTATTGAGCATATTTACTCATCTGATGTTTCCTGTGTTTACAGAACAAATGGCAACAGGAACTACAAGACAGCAAAATGCAGCATCTCTTAAATTCCTTACAACCCAATGGGGAGCGAGGGTGGTGGGGATGAGCATATGTGATTTTAAAAAAGATTTTTAAAAAATTGTAGTAAAATACATGTAACATAAAATTTACCATGTTAACCATTAGGTGTAAAATTCAATGGCATTAAGAATATTCACAATGATATATATCCTTCCCTAGAATGTTTTTCATCTTGCAAAACTGAAACTCTTTATCCATTAAACAATAACTCCTCATTTTCCCTCTTCCCAGTTCCCAGAAACCAGCATTCTATTGTTGGGAGTCCACAGATTCTACTACTCTATATTCCTCATGTAAATGGTATCATATAGTATTTGTTATTTTGTGACTGGCTTATTTCACTTAGCATAATGTCCTCAAGGTTCATCTATGTTGTTGCACGTATCAGAATTTCCTTCCTGGACAGGCACAGTGTTTCACACCTGTAATCCCAGCACTTCGGGAGGCTGAAGCAAGAAGATCACTTGAGCCCAGGAGTTCAAGGCTGCAGTGAGCTATGATCGCACCACTGCACTCCACCCTGGGAAAAAGGGCAAGACCCTGTCTCCAAAAAAAAAAAAAAAAAAAAAAGAATTTCCTTCCTTTTTAAGACTGAATGATATTCCACTGTATGTGTATATTACATTTTATTTGTCTATTCATCCATCAAGGACACCTAGGTTGCTTCCGTCTTTTGGCTATTGTGAATAATGCTGCTATGAACATAGGTATACAAATATCTGTTCACATCATGAGTAATTCTAAAGCTCAAAGTCACAGAATGACAATAACATACGTACACCATGAGAACTTACAGCCATATGTAAGTGCTGAGTGTACTGTGGGAATCACCGAAGTCAAGTGAGAACTTTATAGAAGATGGAATGGTTGAGCAGCACTTTCAAGGTAGCAAGAGATAAGATTTGAAGGCAAAGAGAGAGGGAGGGCACTTGGCATATGTGTATTGTGCATATAATAATCAGAAAAGTTGAGAAATAAATGATGTAGAGGGTGGAGCAGGCATGGGATGTTCTTTAGGCTACAATAGATAGTACTGGCCTGAATAGATGAGGAGAATGCTAGTGAATTGATATAAAATATTAATGACCATGATTTTAAAGTTTTCACAGAGCAATCACTACAATGAAGCAACTGTGAATTTCTCAGAATTAAAAAGGCATCCACTGGACTGTATGTCCCATAAGGACAGGCCTGAAGAAATTGCTTTGCCCACCACTGTAACCCAGTGCTGATCACAGCACATGCACTGGCAGGTGCTCAGTAAATGTATGTTAAATACATGAATGAATGCATGAACTGCCAAGGATGATTGCCACTGATGAAGATGGGCTAAAGTTGAGAAGGCTGAAGTTGCAGGTTTTATTTGAAGGAATCAGGCCTTATTGGAATAGCTGAAAGAAATAACAAAGGTATTGGATCTGAAATACTTTAAGGAGGCAGAATCTTTCAGGCAAAGCCACTAGATCTCCTTGGTTAGGATTTTGTTTATAACTATTGTCAATACCTGTGTTGGTTTGTCCTATGTTACTATAACTTTTTATAACTGGTGAGTATTTAAATAGATGTTAATTGTTTTCCACTCTACCCTAGATGTGTTCTTAATAGCTAATTCTGTTTTACAAAGCTCACTTTTGATCAGTATTTTCTTGTTAAGATAATCATAATTCTAAGGACACAGGAACACAAACATGATCCTAATTTATAGATATGTGAATTGTTTTAGACTGCTTTTCCCCCTTACAGGGAGAAAGAATCAATATATTCATTAATTATCTTTTGCTTATCTGTAGATAAGAGGTCCTTATCATTTTCACCTAACTTTGTGATTATACGCCAGCAATAAATGAAATTCTATTGGCATTGCACAAGTATCGAACATTGGGACTGGATGGTCTTATACATTAAGCAAGGGAAGAAGTCTACATCTGCACATTGAAACACCTCGATTGAAGGCACCGAGTCCACCTTGTGTAATCTTTGGTCCTAAATGGAAGAGGATCCATGTATTTGCTGATGGTTGTTCTCTGCCGTGGCTCACACCATGGCATCTTTGGTGATAAAATTGCAAAGCTTCTCTATGCTACATTCAAGATATAAAACAAGTGGTTATATTTTAGAGCAGAGAACAAAGATGTGTGATACGATGGCATGAGGAGCTGGAGTGAAATGTGGCCTCGCCAACGAGACAGAGGGCACCGCCAGCAGCCTGGCATTCTGTGCCCGGTAGCAGATGGTCACGCACATGCTCCCGAGTCACAGCCACAGGCACACGGGGAACCTCGCAGGCTCCTTTCGACAGTTATTATTCGAGAGCTGTTTTCTTTAGGTGTTTGTGAAAGGTCAGCGTCTGATCTAATTCCGCCCACAGTTACACAGTTATAGTTTCCTTGACTGCATTTGTCACTCTTTTAGCATCATCTGACATTCTATCTGCTTGCCAGTTTTCTTGCTAATTCCTTTTGGAAAACTATTTTTTCCCCAAGTTTGTCATTTTACTTAAAAAAGACACCACAAAAGGGTCTTCCGTTCTATTGAGTTGTTCGCTTTTTTGGCCTTTTCTATTGGAAAAATCTCACATAAACCACTTCCTTATCAGAAAAATTATTTAATCCTTAGCCTATGTTTATAATTACTTCTGAAGGATGACTTCAGTGCATTAATAAGTGATTAAATTAAAAATATTTTAGAGAATCGACGGTAATATATCCTTCTCACGATACTGACTTGAGGCTGAGAGGGCGGGGATCAGGGATGAAGGCATTATGGTCCCAATGCTGAATGAACAAAATGCATAGAAAACCAGCATAAGCCAGGCTGGGTCCCAGGCATCTCACAGGTGGCCTCCTTGGACCAAGGCTGGGGGAGTTGATCATAATTGGCTTGTCAACTGTCTTGGGCACATTAGATACCATCCTGCTCAAGGCACCAGGCTTCACTAGATGGTACCTGGAGGTCTCTTCTCTATGATTCTATGAGGCTATTGGTTTTAATATTCCTAGTTGAATATGATTATGTCATTGACTCTGAGCCTAGTTTCCTGAGGGATATTACCTTATCTGCCTTTCATTGAGCTTTCTTGATGATCAGATAAGATGGTGTAGGAAATAGTAATTTAAAATTTATAAAATGCTGCACAAATGTTAGAGCTTATTAGGTTATGTGGGAGGATAAATTGCTCACTTCAGCATAAATCTGTGATAAACTGTCTACCATTGGTTTGTAAACTTTCAGCCTTGAACTCCTGGGTACCTAGCGAACAATTATTTCTGATATTAACGTCTTTCTTTCTTTCTTTGAAGACCAGGGTTTCAGTCTATTTCTTTGCCACTTTGTAACCGTGGGGAAATTACAACTGCTGGATTTGGGTCTCAAGGCATATCCTTTATGTTTCCTCCTGTAATACTGTTACTCTAAGTACCTACATTACTTGGGTAATGATGCAAACGTTGCAAATTGCCTAAGCTCCACAAAGGCACAACTTAATGAAAATCCCCTTTCCATGTCTCATTCAGCAATGATGTTAGTGTCCGTAACACAAATTTAACTTTTATTAATTATATTCTTTGCTTTGCATGTTAGGGTCAACATGGGGTTAAATAAAAGGAATCTCTGTGCTTACTGGGGTTATGATAATTTATTTAAATATAACCAGAAACTTACCTTCCTGGATTGAGATCTGGGTCTCAGTCTACATTTTTAAATCGGTGTCCGTAATTTTTCAAGTTGTAAAAGTTATTTGAAGTAGTATTGATTTGGTTTATGTAGAATAAGGATTCTTTAATATGCTCACATTTCATGCTAGATAAATCATTATAATTACTGCACATCCACCTTTGGATGTTCTGGTTAAACAAATAACACCATCCCTAGAAAGTAGAAAAGCTCTCTTGCAATTTGGAGTACTCGATTTAGCTATCTTTAAGTTATTTCTCCATCCTTGTTTTAGAAACACAACCCAAATTATAAGACACTCCAGGAATCTCAGCATCAGAACCAAGTTATGGGTACCATTTGTTGGTTACAAAAGGGCAAGAGTTGCTAATTACTATTTAATTGTGTTGGTTGTGGGGCCATACTTTTCGAAAGATATAATTTAGTGAATTAGATTTCTATGCAGAAATATTTCTGTTAACGCTCATCTATTAGCTTCTGTATTAGTCTGTTCTCACACTGCTATAAAGAAATACCTGAGACTGGGTAATTTATAAAGGAAAGAGGTTTAATTGACTCACAGTTCCACATGGCTGGGGAGGCCTCAGGAAACTTACAATCATGGTGGGAGGCAAAGGAGAAGCAGGCACCTTCCTCACAGGGTGGCGGGACGTAGTGAGTGCAGGCAGGGGAAATGCCAGACAGTTATTAAACCATCAGGTCTTGTGAGACTCACTCACTAGCACGAGGACAGCATGGAGGAAACTGACCCCATGATCCAATTACCTCCACCTGGTCCTGCCCTTGACATGTGGGGATTATGGGGATTACAATTCAAGATGAGATTTGGGTGGGGACACAGCCAAACCATATCACTTTCCAAGTGTTCCAAGCACAGTTTTAGAAAACTGTATTCTGATTCTGGAATTTAGAAATTCTGGTCCAGCTAAATTTAAACTTCAAGAAAGTAGTTTCAAATGTGACCACTTTCTATCCCAAAAGGGATTGTGTGTTGACGTGCATGGTGAGGGTTCATTTCTCATCCTAGTGCCTGGGAGACTGGTGCCCCTGGGGCCCCTGCCACTTGGTTCCTATTTCCCAGCCAGCAATGAGTGGTGTATGTCCCACTGGAAAGAGGGGACAATCAGAATGTGCATCAGAGAATTTCTGGGAATATCCTGATAGTGGATGTGTGACTAGAGAGTCACTTAAAGACCAGCATTGATGTCAAAGTAAAGAAAGCAAGGTGGTTTTGCCCTGCCTTGTAGGACACAGCCACATCTACCCCATATGCTGAAGGATGTTAACTGAGGCACAGATTACAAATGCCATTTTTATGTCAGATAAAACAGATATCAATGTGTATATGGCTCATTAGAGACTCAATAGCTTCATCGAAAGTGTTGGTCAGCTTTATCCTGGATGTTGGAAACACCATAGAGTTAATAGGCCTTTTGAATTTTAAAAAACAACCGTGCCACAAATAATTGCTTCTAGCTTTCGGATGGCCACTGAACCCATGAAGTCAGAACATGTAGTTCTTTTTGCTGTGGATGGCACATCACAAGAGGATAATAAACCCACATAAATCATGCAAGATTATACCTTTCCTAGTTTTCCCTCTATTTGTCAGTGTAAGAGAAAGATAGGCAAGGAGAGAAAAAAAAGAAATCTCACTCAATGCCCATATTGTGTGAGCCCCTAGTGAACAATATATAAATTTAAATACTAACATTTTTTGAAATTTATTTTTCATTGATACGTTATAGATGTGCAATTTGGGGGGTATATGTGGTAATCTGATACATTCATATAATGGCTCCTCTCTGGATAGTACTAATAAAATTATTTCAAGAAATGCATAGTTTTTTCTGGAATGCAGAACAGCAAGGGCACAACTTTTGGTCACCTGTTTTGTTGTCTTGAAGACCAACATGCCATCTTCCTGTTGCTGGGGCGCACAAACCAATACCCCAAAATATGGCACTTTGTACATGCTGTACTGAAAAAAAAGCCTCAAAGTCTCTCTAATCACCTTTCTCCCCCCATCAACATCTCTCCCAAAGCATAGGATGAGATTCTTCTCTGAACTTCCCTTATTTGCCTAAAATCCAGACCTATCATAGAAGAAAACAATAACCTCTGGTCCTTTTTTCCAAGTTTTCATCAACTGAACAGATATTGCAGGAGGGAAGACGAAAGTCTGTCAACATATCTGGATAGACTTTTTGTCACAAACCATCATCTGCTCTGTGGCCCCAACAGACTTTGCCCCAGACCACTGTATGTTCCCCAAGCCCATTAAATTCCCCTAAAAATCATTTACTATCCGCCTAGAATCACCCACACTTCCTACCTCCCTTTCTCTAAGAAGTGGTATGTATAAGCATCTGTGCCCCACTGGGATACTGGGTAATTGTTCTGTGATTCTCCTTGTGTGCACAGTAGGAATAAATGTATACAGACTTTTTTCCCATTAATGTGCCTTATTGTGAGCTGATTTTTCAGCAAACCTTCTGAGGGTAAAGAGGAAGTGGTCTACAGTTGTTTTGGGCTTGAGGGTTCAGAAACACGTTGTGTGAATTACCCTGGAGCTCTCACTGACGTGGTAAACACAGGGTGTGACCTCACCCACCTTCTCACTGCCCGGTGAGCACAGATTCGGCCAGTAGTCTCCAGGCATCCGGTTGGACAGGCTGTGTGTGGAAATCGTGGTCAGGGAATAAAGCCATGAGTGGGGCAATGCTGTGGGGAGGGAAGTATGGAATTCCATAGCAATCACATCGCCTCATCTTCCATGAAAACCAGAAGATGACTGGCAGGAAGTAAAGCTCTTAGACACCTCTCGTCTGCTCTGTGCTTCAAGCCTCACTACAAATAACACATTCACAAAAGGATCTCATTTTGATTTAGCAGGTCTGCGTATGTCTAAGCTCATGATGATTGTGCCTTACTGATATTTTTACCATATGAGCTTCTTCAATGAACATTTCAACACAGAAAATACTTCTCACAGCCATCATGTTATTACCCCATCTTTCCATTAATCTTTCCTACAGGATTTTATATACTTATTGAACTTTTTGATCAAATTTCCCTGATTGCTTAAATATGTATGTAGCTCAATGAACTATTTTGCTCAGCACAGATAGGCAGCAATAGAAAATTGAGGTCAGATACAGGCTGAGCTAGAAGCGACCGTGGACTCATACTTTTCTTTCTCTGAAGGAGCAACAGGACCCAAAATGATACCTGATCAGAAGAAATAGTGGAAACTTCGGAATGTGTAATGTGTTGATCCAAGCCCTTCATGTGCATGAATGAATTTCCACCTGCCTGACCAGAGATCTCCTGCAGGGGGACCTAAGAGATCCATCTGTTATATGGGCTCTGTGCCCACTAGCCTCATTTATTTGGGGTGACATCGACTGGAAGGAGAGCAGGTTAGGGGTGCAACAAGGTAGAGCTTATAAGGAGCACAAATCTATCTGCTTGGCCAGGGACTCCAGTCAGGTAGTCGCCCGGCTGAGTGGCAGAAAGTTGAGAGGATAACTGGCTCATGTTAAAGTTTATGGGAAGCCATTGTTTTAGACTGAGCTCCTGCACTAGGCCCCAGCAGACCAGGCCAAACCAGAGTGGAGACACTTGTGTTCAGTATCACATAATCAAACTGAACTTGGAAATGGGTCACTCTTCCAAACAACAGGAGCTTCACAGCAACCAATCGGAAGGGGCTCAGTTTACCTGAGCGTGCATCATAAGGAAGTCCACTTAGCTTTAACCTTGTTAGGAGGGTAACTCTGAAATGACCAATCTTCTTTGTGTTCCCTGTTTCTGCCTTCTTCAGCCCTTTCCTGCCCATAAAGCCAATTCCGTCTGCTCAGCTCAGCAGAACATCATTCTATTTCATAGCATGAGGTGTTGCCTAATTCTAGAATTGCAAATAAAAGCCAATTAGATCTTGAAATTAAGCTTGTCATAATTTTGTCTTTGGATACAGGGCAGTAGACATCAATAGCACAGGCCATGCTCTCTGGAGCACAAACTCCAGTCCTGAGAGGCTGGCCCTGTGTGAGAAGCAGGGCTACCGTGCTCTTAGTCCATGGGCTGCACTGAGATCAGGACTCCAAGATGAGGCAGATGCATCCATGTGCTTTAAAGACTGGACACCAAGGAGCTTCCAGGGAGTGGGGGAAGCTCAGAAAGGGTGAGGGAAAATGTCCCTGCGCCCCTATGATGTATATTATGGACTGAATTGTGTTTTTTAAAATTCATAGTTTGAAGACCTAATCCCCCATGTGGCCAAATTTGGAGACAGGGCCTTTAGGGAGATAATTAAGGTTAAATGAAGTCCCAAGGTTGGGGTCCTAATCCAGTAGGATGGGTGTTTTTTGTAAAAGAAGGAAGGTAAATCAGAGTTCTCTTTTTGTGGGTACAGAGAGGAAAACTCATGTGAAGAACCAGTGATAAGGCAGCCGTCTACAATCCAGGAAGAGAGCCCTCACCAGATATCAACTCTGCCTGCACCTTGATGTTGGATTTCCAGCTTCCAGAACTGTGAGATAGAAATGTCCATTGTTTAAGCCACCCAGGCTGTGGTGTTTTGTTGTGACAGCCCAAATAGATTAAGAAAATGTGCTAAATACCAGGCATACTATTAGCTCATCTAATTCTCAAAGCCTGTGAGTAAGGCAGGCTTTATTATCACCATTTCATAGACGTAGAAACAGGCTCAGGAAAGGAAAGTCACTGCTCTAAAGTTGTGTGGCTACTAAGTGGCTCCTGACATCTGAACAGGGGGTGGGCTGAGAGGGTGAGAGGGTGGTGGACAGTAATACTGTAGCTCCTTAATGGGATGGAATCACAGTTCCCTGAGTGTGCCAAGGAAGATTTCTTACTAAAAGTCTGAGCTTACAGATCTGTGCAAGTGTGTGTGTGTGTGTGTGTGTGTAGAGGGAGCACTGTGAGTTTTTGAGGGAGGAGATTGGGGTCTTGCATGTGTGTCCTTGTGCATTTTGGGTGGATGAACTAGATGAGAACAGGTGGGTGGGGATGGAGGCTAAAGGCAGAGGAAGCCAAAGACAGTGCCTCCAGTAGCTCATGGGAAGCTTCCTCATGCCTTTGAGATATTGCGGGAGGTCCCAGAGATTCAGGGGAGCTCTGGCCCATGGTGATCTCAGTGGTACTGGGTTCTGTCTTAAAGATTTGGGCAGTTCTGGGGGTGACGCAATTAGGGAATATGACTCACATCAAACTGACCATGAAATACCAGTTGAGAAAGGAAAAGTAAGAAGAGAAAGATAGTTTTGCAAATGACTCAAGGTTACATAGATGGAAGGAAGAGCTACCCTGGATTTAAACAGATCTTCATGGTTTCACAGAGAGCTTCAAAATTACTCTCTTAGTCTCCAGAACTCCAGGACAGCCTCAGAGCCTTCAGGGTCTGCTCTTGCTTTCCCCACAGGGCAATGGTATAAGAGGTGGATATTCCTGTCTCCGTGGAGAGAAGACAGGCATAGTAAACCCTTAGGAGGCACTGTCTGTGTCCAAATATTATGCAAAGCTTTTGGCATACATCAGCACACAGTGCCTCATATGTGCTAATATCATCCCTAGTTTATTGATAAAGACTGAGGCAGCCGGGCGTGGTGGCTCACGCCTGTAATCCCAGCACTTTGGGAGGCCGAGGTAGGGGAGGTCAGGAGTTGGACACCAGCCTGGTCAACATGGTGAAACCCCGTCTCTACTAAAAAGACAAAAAATTAGCTGGGCGTGATGGTGGGCACATGTAATCCCAGCTACTCAGGAGGCTGAGGCAGGAGAATTGCTTGACCCCGGGAGGTGGAGTTTGCAGTGAGCTGAGATCGTGCCACCGCAGTCCAGCCTGGCAACAGAATGAGACTCCGTCTCAAAAAAAACAAAAAACAAAAAACAAAAAACAACCCTACAAAACAAAACAAAGACTGAGGCACAGACAGGCTGGATATTATTTCTGCAGTCACACAGGCAGAATAGGGCTTAGGCAGGCTTTGAGCCCAGGCAGTCTACTAGATTATGCTGCCCAGTGGCTTCCTGAGGAAATCCACCTTGCTTGGTACTTCCTGGACCAGGAGAAGGGCAAGCAGGCCTGGGGAGCAACATTCTGAGCTTGTTATCTGGAGGTCTGGGATTGATTGCCTCGTCTGCCTATGCCTCAGTTTGCTTTGCTTTAAACAGTGTCATGCGATATAGATCTTACATATAGATGCTCTGTGGGGATTAGTGAGGGAATGCTCAGAAGTTATTAATAAAGCTTCTCAGCAAAACAGGATTACGTAGATTTAAAAAAAGGAACAAAAAAAGGAGCAACACCGGTGGAGTAGTGAAGCAAGATTGTATTAGGAAACACCATGTCTTTGAAGAAAGGCGAACACATTCCCTTGGCCTGAATCAGCCTCATGGGAGGGGCAGCAGCAGCCATCAATCACGAAGCACCGCCTTCTCTGAATTCTGGATGCTTCCCTGCAGCTCAGAAGCTCTGCCAGCTACTAGGCCACCTAGATGGCAGCAAACTGGTGGGTGGGTGAATCCTCAGGATATGTGACAATTGGGAGGAGGGTGTGAGGGCAATAAGCTGGCATAGAAGTCTGTTCTTTTTTTCCCCCTCAAGAATGAGAAAGTTTTAGCAAAAGAAAAAAAAAAAAAAAGACAAACCAGACTGAAATGTATTGATACCTGATGAACTACACTGACCCAGCAATACTATCTAATTTGTTATTGAGACAAAAGCACCACATTGATTTTGCTGAAGTGCTGTCACTGCACATCATTCATCTGGAGAAGAGTTAATTAAAAGTGCAATTTAAAGATGCATAAAACCTGGACCTAAGATGTAGCCTCAGACCCAGGCACCATGTGCTCCAAGTTCAAATACAGGTCCCAATATGAGAACACCTTCATCCTCTTCCCAAAGTCAATTTACCTCTGCTCGATGTTCAGATATCATTTTGTTTTGCATTTGACTTGGTTACCTGTAGGCTGACTTAGACCTCCCCTGTGGTAAATGTGCTGGCATTTTCTTTATGCTTTGGTCTATAAGCTTATTGTTTTCAAATTTTCAAATTACTTTTTTGCAAGATGTAAGCTTTCAGAACCACTGTACTATATGCTTGGTTTAAATTACTGTAATTCCCCAAACAAGCATAATGTCATTCAAATGAAAATACGGGTTTATACATTGCTTATGAAATCAGAGAAAAAGGCAGGAGGGGACTTTAAAAGTTTTAGACAAGCCTTTTAATTTTACAAATAACAAAACTTGATTAAAAATGCAAGAGAAAAACTCCACAAGACAAAAGGATGAGAGTTTAAATGCCCGGATTAAAGTCACACGTTTCCTCTAGTGGGTGAGTCATGAGAATGGGTATATTTTGATGTGTCCTGACAGTACAGAGGAAGGCATAGATAAATCAGCACAGCTACTTTCAATTTTACTGATAAATCCCTCTCAACTGGCTTCAGTCTTAAAATTTACTTTGTCTCTACCATCCAATAACATGACACAGTGCTAAACTGCATCAAAAAACATCAATGGCTATTTTGCCAGAGAAAAGAAAAGGAAAAGCAAACAGCAGGCTGGGCATGGTGGCTCAGGCCTGTAATCCCAGAACTTTGGGAGGCTGAGGCAGGTGAATCATTTGCAGTCAGGAGTTCGAGACTAGCCTGGCCAACATGATGAAACCCCGTCTCTACTAAAAATATAAAAATTAGCCAGGCTTGGTGGCGTGTGCCTGTAATCCCAGCTACGTGGCTGGGCAGGAGAATCGCTTGAAGGGAGGCAAGAGGTTCCAGTGAGCCGAGATTGCATCACTGCCCTCTAGTCTGGGCGACAGAGAGAGACTGTGTCTCAAACAAGAAAACAAATAAATAAAAAAATAGAAAAGAAAAGCAAACGGCAGAGTAACAGGAAAAATCACTGACCTGACCGTGAGTCACCCTCAGCAGCCACTTGCTGGGCTGAAACACAAGATATCATTTATAGGACTTCTGTGTGTGGACCAGCTTTCTCACTAGTGCATAGTCACTAATCACTTGTCTCAACTCAGGGAAGACTTAATCAGCATTAAAGGCAATCTCATTGGCATCTTGAATGATAAAGGTGCAGGCAGGTACGCATGAGTTACCACAGAGGAAAGAAAACAGGTGCATTTCCTCCCGTGGTGAGGGCTGGGAGGCAGAGGGAGCTCTGGACATCTCTGAAATGCACGTTACATTCATCTCCAGTCCCAGGCAGCTTTGATGTGACTCATGACCATTTCTCTTACGTGTGACTAAGAGTAAAAGCTGCCAACACTGTAAGGAGAGGAGGCTGGATTTGCTGAGAAATGCACCAAAAACACTCTGCAGTGCCCTTCTTAAAAATCAAACATCTTCCACGAGCAAGACCTAGGTAATGCGCATGAATTTAAAATACTGAGAGAGAGAAACAAAGAGAGGGAGTACCCACACTAAACTTCTCACTTTAAAATTAACAATTTGACTTCCTCGTCCAGGGACACCTAAAATGATAATAATCCCTCATTTAAATTTAGACTTAAATAGCCAAAAATTCCTAAATTGGCCTTCTGAGACTGTTTCTGCATTAGTTTATTTATTTATTTATTTTTCCTTAAAGCGAATAATGGCTTTCACAGGATTATTGTGACATCTGCGTGCAAATAAAATAAAAGGAAAGGGCTTCATCAATAGGAAGGCAGTCTACAACTGTGAGTTTGATGGTTGCTGTTACTTCACTTTCTTGGGACTTCCTGAAGTCTTCCTCTCTATTTTGGACAAGACTAGGGGAGTAGAAGATACATATTTGCTGAGGCAGCTGAGAAAGATGAATGTTTGCAAAAATTAATAGTATAAAGAAACAAGTGTTTTTGGTCAAAGAAGTGTTAGAAATGCCACTTAGTCATTAGTCTAATGACTTATGGACTTAGTTAGTCCAAATTATTTTTTTCTCTAAGTTTTATTTCTTAGAACCATTAATATACTGACTTGTATCTATGAATCTCTGAAGAGAGAATACAGTAAGTACCTTTCACTAAGTTTATTTATTTTTTTGAGATGGAGTCTCACTCTGTTGCCCAGGCTGGAGTGCAGTGGCGCAATCTCGGCTCACTGCAACCTCTGCCTCCCGGGTTCAAGCGATTCTCCTGCCTCAGCCTCCCAAGTAGCTGGGATTACAGGCACCCGCCACCACGTCCAGCTAATTTTTGTATTTTTAGTAGAGATGAGGTTTCACCATATTGGCCAGGCTGGTCTCAAACTCCTGATCTTGTGATCTGCCTGCCTTGGCCTCCCAAAGTGCTGGGATTACAGGCATGAGCCACTGTGCCCGGCCACGAAATGTATTTTTTAAAGGAAGTTTCATGGAACCAGCTTTCTGCAAGAGACCCTTCAGGAAATGGTGCAGTGATGAAAAGGGTGTACATTTTGGAGGGAGAGGCATTGGAGAGCAGACTCTGACTTTGCTATTCCCCACCTATGTGACCTTGGACATTTAACCCCTCTGAGCCTTGTGCCTCATCTGTAGATTAAAATACTTTGTACTTTCAGGTCATTGGATTGGAAATTGAGTAATGTGCTTGGCACAGGGCTGGCACAGGTAGGCACCCAGCCTATGGTGGCTAGATCACTGTTTAATTTTGCATGATAAATGGATGGTTTGCTCATTAGAAGCATATGTTTGAAAATAAATTTTTGTTTTGCCACTGTAGGAAAACACAATTGGTGTAAGTCAGCCTTACACAGACCTTTATACAAAATCACTTTAAATAAAATCTTTGAAAATTAAACCATCCAACTTTGTATTTACTTATGCAAAAACCCTCTAATCTCCTTTGCTTATCTCTCATTTTACGTAACACCTTGAGTTGTTCTACTCAGTGGATAGGGTTCTCTTTCTTACCTAAAGGCATTTACCTAATGCCACCACTGCTCAAATGTTGTTAGGTACCGTACTCAGCACACACTAAATCCCATATAAAAATGATCAAATTGGCCAGCCACAGGGATTCATGCCTGTAATCCCATTACTTTGGGAGGCCAAGGCCAGAGGATCGCTTGAGCCTGGGAGTATGAGACAAGCCTGGGCAACATGGCAAAACCCCATCTCTACAAAAAATAAAAAAATTAGCTGGGCATGGTGGCACACAGCTGTGGTCCCAGCTACTTGGGAGGCTGAGGTGGAAGAATCACTTGAGCCTGGGAGGAGGAGGGTGTAACAAGCTGAGATGGTGCAACTGCACTCCAGCCTGGGTGACAAACGGAGATCTTGTCTCAAAAACCAAAAAACCTAGCACATATCATCCTCTTCATAGACTTTTTTATTAAACAGATGAATAAACTCATAAATAGATATGAATTAAAAACTGACTTATGCCTTCTGCCTTTTTCCATGTTGCTTACTTGCAAAATCTATCCATTAGTTTGGTTGCGTCCTCATAATCAGGTATCTTCTGCGGCTATAAATTGTCTATTTTTTTTAAAGGCTTTAAAACATCCTCAAACTGTGCTGCTTAAAGTAATAATGGAACAGCTCCTTCTCCTCCTAGAAATTTCCCCTGGAGAAACTTTTAACATTAGGTGGCCTGATAGCCACATAAAATATGCAAAGCATGAGTCAATATGCAGGTCCCATTCCGGTGTATCTTTTTCTAATTTCTAAAGGTTAGGCAGCCAATGAAACTAGCACATGCAAGAGAGAGACTTTGCTTTATAAGAATGCTTTACCCCATTCTATTCTGGTGAATCGTACTAGGAAAAGCAAAGTATCAAAAGTGTCAGATGCTGTCAAAGGAGTCTGCGAATAGCTTTGTTAGGCTGGAGCAGAGGAGGCTGACAGCAGATCAGGGGAGAATCTGTGGTGAAGGAAGGGCTGGGCTGCAACAGCTGAGGCTGATGTGAAGGGCTTTAGGGCACAGCGAGGAGCCTTCGGTGCAGGAGTGACAAGATCAAAGTGGCTGGCTAGGAAGCTAATTTTCACAGTGGTCTTGGATGGCCTGCATGGGAGAGAATGGGTCTTGCGGTTAGCATGTCAGCACGCTTTCTGGCGCCCATTGTGCTGCCACATCATAAGAGCTAAAATAAATCTAATCGCAGACTACCTAGGAAACACAAAAGGCATGAACCTCATTGTGTGGGTCTGCTCTCCGGTCACAGCGCGTTCTCTGGGATACCTTGAAATGCTATTGGGATTTTGAGTCAGGACGGCTTCTAGCAACAAAACAAAACAGTTCAAATTCATAAACTGTTCGAATTCAAAAACACTTAAAAGGAAGGACACTTTTAATTCACACATATATGTTTAATTTGACTATGAATAGGCAAGATATGAAGGTGGTTCTGTGCTTTTACAGACAAAACTTACGGCAATTCCAAGGATTTCTTTGGAAGCCGTAGCTCAGTTAGAACCTGTACACACAGGGATAGGTACTTGGCAATGAACTTTACTCTTACAGATGGCCATTTTCAGAAATGTTACCAGGGCACAACACACGGTGTGAATGGTCAAATGAGGACAACTACTGCTCTTGGCCTCAAAGGGTTGATAAACAGGTAGCAGTGTTTAATCACAACTAAATAGTTCAACCTCATTGGTTAGCTCTCACTAACAAGTGATCAAGGTGCCTTTGGCCTTGGCCAAGGACATGCGGATAATAATTATAATTACTCTGAATTTAACATTTGTCACTCGGCCCTCAATGGTGGCTACTGGAAAATGCAACTTCCAGTAAATCTCAGGGAAATAACATTTGAGATAAGTGACACGGGTTGAAATTCTAGAATCCCAACCACATGATTTGGAAATCCTCCCCCTTCCCAGTCCTCCAGGCTTGTTCCCCTCAATGATCTTGAGAAGCATTTTCTTTGATCTCACAGCAGGAAGTAACACTCCCCTTGCTGGCCTGGCTATCCTCATCCCTGAGAAGACAAGCAGTGTGGTCCCCTCCGCCCTGGGGAAACTACAGGCTGCGACTTCAGCCCCCTTATGTCTGTGGCTCTTTTTACAACGGAGCTTCAGTGGGAAGACAATGCATGCCCTCAAGTCCCCCGGCATTCCTTGAATCTCCTGGGGAATCCGAAGCAGCAAGGATCCCTTTTTGGTGAGGATTACCTCACAGCTGGCATTTCATCACGGCCCTAGGGAATGCAAAAGGATGCGTGGAAGAAGAGTCATTATATGCTGGCAGCTGCAACACACAGATCAGCTTCTGTCCCCCAAGCCTGTGGCTTGGCACACGCGGATCAACACTACAATAACGGTGGCTGCATTCCACACGCGGCCTCCTTTGAGCGCAGTGAATCTCAAGGCAGATGCGGAATCTTACCCGTCTGAAGATAAAAATCCGCAATAGCTATAACACCTCCTCCTTAGTTGAGCAGACACTACCTGCTACCTTCACCTTTACTGAATCCCTCTACTAGCCCAGGTGCAGAAGAGTGTGGCTTCCTTATCTTCTCATAAGGCCCAAATATCTCAGTGCAAAGGGCAAAAGGAGCCTTTGGTGAAGCAAATTGGAAAACAACTACAGTAGGCCAGGCACCGTGGCTCACGCCTGTAATCCTGGCACTTTGGAAGGCTGAGGCAAGCGGATAGCTTGAGTCCAGGCCTTCGAGACCAGCCTGGGCAACATAGGGAGACCCTGTCTGTACAAAAAAAAATTAAAAATTAGTCAGGTGGCCTGACGTGCATCTGTAATCCCCGCTACTTGGGTGGCTGAGGTGGGAGGATCACTTGAGTCTGGGAAGTTGAGGCTGCAGTGAGCTGTGATCATGTCACTGCACTCCAGCCTGGGCCACAGAGCAAGACCCCATCTCAAGAAAACAAACGAACAAAAAACAATAAAAAAAAAGTAAGTGGACCTCGGACTTATTCCTAGGAAGGGGACACAGTGAGGGAAGACGGAAAGAGAAAATGTGGAAGTGGGCAAACAGACATTGGGTTCACTGCTGGAATCTTAGGGGTTCAGAAGTTGACCTTCTAAGGCCTTTGGATTAAAAATGGACTTCAGAGGCCGGGCGCGGTGGCTCACGCCTGTAATTCCAGCACTTTGGGAGGCCAAGGCAGTTGGATCACGTGGTCAGGAGATCGAGACCATCCTGGCTAACATGGTGAAACCCCGTCTCTACTAAAAATACAAAAAACTAGCTGGGTGTGGTGGCAGGCGCCTGTAGTCCCAGCTACTCAGGAGGCTGAGGCAGGAGAATGGCGTGAACCCGGGAGGCGGAGCTTGCAGTGAGCCGAGATTGCGCCACTGCACTCCAGCCTGGGCGACGGAGCAAGACTCTGTCTCAAAAAAAAAAAAAAAAAAAAAAAAAAAAAAAAGGACTTGGGAGTCAAAGACCCAGACTTTGACAGGGTGAGGGAAATATCAACTCCCTACTTCTTTATTTCTTCCTTTTGTAAAAAGTAACATGCAATGCTTAAGTGGGAACTTGACAAGACTTTACAAGTAGGAAAAAGCAGTATTCTAAATAAGTCTTTTCAATAACTGCTTGTCCACTGCACCAATACAAGCAGTCGTTTCTGATGGGTTTTCTAAGAGAATGCTGATTTAATTCTTACAAACAGTGTATTTCTAGGAAATGCAAGTATTGGGGCAATGCTTTGGAGGGCTACCATAGAAAGTACAGGAAAAGCCTGAGGTTATGAATAGAATCAGTGGTTCACTCGCATTTCCTTCATGATCCACTTCTAGTTACAGGAAGCAGTAGGGCTTATCACGAAGAATTGGTCCAATTGATACGGCAAAAACTATCGCTAGGCATTTTAGGTGGCAAATAAGAGACTCTCATCTTTATTCCGTTAGATTTGATCTAGTACTACAGCTGGAAAAGATCACTCACACAGGAGTGAAAACAGTTCACACAGCAGGTAATTAAGGCAGGATGAAGCTGTCCCCT